>NC_133622.1:65073209-65218209 GCF_048593235.1 Sminthopsis crassicaudata | reverse complement strand
AATTAATCCATTCCTCCCTCTTCTCCCCCATTCTTTGATGCATGAGTAAGTTCTTATCAAGGTATATTAACAGGTCATAACCTATCAATTCCTGCTCTTCCTGTGTCCTCCCTAAAATAATTCATCGGAGTCCATTTCATTGCTGGTCTCACTATATGCAGGCTGTTCAGTTGGTATACTTCTATATTGCTAAATAATTTACTCATTTTCTTCCCTTGTTCTACATCTCTCTCAAAGATGCAGGGGAGTAGAAAGATGATTAAATTTGGAGAAGACAATCCATATTCAAATCTTGGTTCTGTTTTCTTGTGATCTTGACTTTTGGAAACATGGTTTCCTCAATTGTAGATGAGAATGTTACTTTTAATTCTAAATTTTTAATTCTACATCCTACTCAGAACTAGAAGGTTATAGTACTCTCATCAAGATGAGTTAGAGCTAGGTTTTAAACTTTAAAGGCCACTTTCTCTCCATTATGCCCCATTACCTCTCCTCATGCACTTATCATATAATATTTTTAGATTAGATTTCTCTATTTCTGTCTGATTCTTTCTAATAGAATGTAAGCTTTCTGAAAACATGGTGTCTATTATCTTAACATTGTATTTTCCTCATTGCTTTCATACACATGGTAAAGGAGTTTTGCTCCTTTTAATGAATTTGTGAAATGAATAAAATTTTTGCCAACTCTATTTCAGAGAATTTTTAAATCTCACTTATTAAGAAAAGGTAATGACATAAAGATGTTTATATTCCAGGGAAATGTGCCTAAAACAAAGAAAATTTTGCTTATTGATGTACTTCCATTATTATAAATAAGTTATTTTCCCTCAATCAAACCACTTAGGTTTTCTACCACAGAGAAATTTTATGTGACTTAGTGATGCCGTTTGGCTTTATATCACATAAATTTCTGATTATATCACTCTTCCTTTTTCAACCAGCTATTTCTTGAAACAAAAATTTTATAAGATCACAAAATGAAAAAAAAAAAAAAAACAAATGTGTAAAATCAACACATTGAACATATTTGAAAACATATGCAACATGATACACTCATTAATCCTTACTTCTTGAAACAAAAGATAGTATGTGCTATACAATAAGGAGTTGGAGAATTTTTAACAAATATAGTATTATTAAAGTATGTTAAGGTTAAATTGTGTTTTGTAGTTTATTTCTACCAACTGATCTAAATACAAATCATTAATAAAATCAGTAGAAATTTTATCTATGTAGCAAAAGGAAACTAGGTGTTTTATTTTAAGCTATATTTATTTAAGTTACATTAGAAACTAAAGTTTAAAAAAGAGAAGAAATTGAATTCAATTCAATTTAGATTACTTCTAAAGCACCTATTAAGTCTAAGTCACTATAGTGGATAATGAGGATCCAAAACCAATATTGAAAAAATTCTTAATATAAAGAAATAAACATTCTTTTGAGTTATGTAACATGCATATAGAGAAAACTATACAGAGTAAATGACAAAGTAATATGGAGTGAAAGTTCTACTAACTGGAGACATTAGGAAAAGATTCATAAGTAGTAGGTAGAAAATGAATTTATTATCCCCAAGACCCTTATGGATTATAGGAATTAATATGCTTTGGACACTATCATATTTTACATATATGTGCCCTATAGATGCTTCACACTTTAAAAAATAAATATTTATATTGGAATAGCATATCATGAGCTGTCAAATGCAGTGCCTGATACAACAGATCAAGAACTGAAATATAATGCATGGGAAGAAGAAATGAGATTGGTGGAATGTTTCTACATTTTAGAATATATATATATATATGTATATAAATATATACATATCTATCTATCTATCTATATCTTCTCTTATTATTATTCAGCTTCTACTTAGGAAAAGGCCTATCTGAAATATAACTGGAGCATATTGAAGAGAGGAAATTTGAGCATGAAAAGGAACTTAAAAAAAAAAAAAAGGAACCAGAATAACACTCACTAGACTATATATTTGGGAAAGAAATGCTTATTAAATAACCTATTGTTAATATTGGGTAAATAGAAGTTATTTTTCCCCTTCCTCATTTGGAGATTAGGTCAAAGTTTAGTTCTCAGGAGGGCAGGGCAGATGATGAGATGAAATCTTGGAATAATTACTTCACCCAAATAAAGAACCTTGGAAAGTTTAATGTAATGTGAATTCTAGCCCATTGTGTTCTATTCAGTCTTGGGGCTGATGGTGGAACCCCTTTGCACAGATTATCTGAGACTAGATGTAGAATGGAGGTGAGAGTAATCAAAGTCACCACTCCCCAGCCACTCATTAGAATTATCATTATAATATTCTCATCCATAATATCCATTATTCTTTTTAATTGTTTAATAATCGATGTTTATTGTCACCCTTGGGAACTCCCATTCTTCCTAGGCCATGTAAAAATTGAATAGGTTCCCTGAGGAGTCTTTGGCATTTGAGAATACCACTGACCACTTTTATTAATTATCCACTAATTGATAAATGATTGATTACCCAGAAACTATTTTTTTCAAACATTATGTTACATGTGACAATGGTGTTGTCTTTCTTTTCTATTGTTTAATAGTTGAAGACAGATCATTCTATTTGATACTCTGCATTCTAATATACAGCACTATGAACAAAATATATTCTGTCTATCAGCCTTCTTTAAAAATCTGAATTTTCGGGGGGGCGGAGCCAAGATGGCGGAGAAGAAACACACGACTCAGTGAACGTCCTCACTCCCTCACAACCAATTAGATAAATTAAGTCTCAGAATAAGCTCAGGACTGATAGATACCACAAGGACTGGAAGCACGACTTACCAGCTGAAGAGAATCTGGAGTTTCAACAGGAAAGGTCAGTTCTCAGGGGAGGAATAAGAAAGACCAGCACAGACGGTGGGGTAGGGGCACACTGCGCCCATTGCGCTGGGAGGGGCTCTGGGATCAGAGAAGCCACTGAGGTAAAGGAATCTGGCACAGGCTGTTAGCTCTTCTCTGCTAGTTATTTGGCAGTTCAGAAGAGAAAGCCAAAATATTTTAAAACTCAGATTAGATTCCCCCCCCCCCCACCCTGGGGGTGACTCGGCAGAGAATCGGCACCAGGGGGTGTGGCCTCAGCTCCCTCCTGAGAATAGTTAAGAGACTGACAAGTGGGTGGATACGGCCCAAGGCAACACACACTGCCTAGCTTAGCTGGAGGGAGTGGAACTCAGCTCCAGGAAGTCCCAGAGAAGCGGAACCTTTGAACTAGGGACCGCGGTTTCTGGCAGACACTTCCAGTTTGAGCGCAGGGGCTTCTCACGTCACCTGCTGCAGATACCCACTCCCCACCCGGACACATAGACTGGGCTTCCTGCTGTCTTCACTATTCTACGCCCTTGAAGCACAGTAGTGCTAATCACCTCTGAGGCGCTTCCAGGGAGGGGGTGGGGAACTCTCTCCCAGAGCTCTCTCTTAGCGCGGGCGCAGGGGCGGCTGCATCCATCCGGTCTGGGAGGAAGCTGGTAAAGAAGTAAATAATTTCCTACCCCAGGGACAGACCCCAAAACATTTTTTAAGTATGAGCAAAAAAGCTAGAAAAACTATAGATTCCTTCTATACAGAGAAAGAGCGGGTATCCAACCCCGAGGAAGTTAACAGCAAAGATTCAGAAGATAACAACCTAAAGGGGAACGATTCCTGCCCCCCATCACATAACTCTCTCCTAGAAGAAGCTCTTAAGAAATTGAGGGAGATCGAAGAAAAATGGGGAAAGGAAAGAGAAGTTATGATAGAGAATAACAATGTCCTGAAATTGGAGTTGGAAAAAATAAAGAATTCACAGGAGATGCAGGGAAACAAAATTAGTGAATTAGAAAAGGTTAAAAAAACACAGGAAAGTAGGATTTCTGAATTGGAAAAGATAAAAAAGTCTCAAGAAAATAGAATTTCTGAATTGGAAAAAGAAAATAATTCTCAAAAAAAAAAAATTAGGGAAATGGAAAAAAATTCAATAGAGCAAAATAACTCATTTAAAAACGAAATTGGGCATTTACAAAAAGAACTAAAAACTGTGAAAGAAGAAAATAACTCCTTAAAAGTCAGGATGGAACAAATAGAAATGAATGATTCACAGAGAACCCAAGAATCAGTCAAACAAAACAAAAAAAATGAGAAGCTGGAGAACAACGTCAAATACTTACTGGGAAAATCTATAGACCTGGAAAATAGATCTAGGAGAGATAATCTGCGGATTATTGGACTTCCCGAAAACTATGACCAAAAAAAGAGCCTAGATTCTATTTTACAGGAAATTATCAAAGAGAACTGTCCAGAGATAATAGAAACAGAAGGGAAAGTAGATGTGGAAAGAATTCATCGAACTCCTTCTGAAATAGACCCTAAAAAAAGAACACCACGGAATATTGTGGCTAAGCTGCAGAATTACCACACAAAGGAGAAAATCCTGCAAGCAGCTAGAAAAAAACAATTTAAATACCAAGGTGCCACAATAAGGGTCACCCAAGATCTGGCTGCCTCCACATTAAAAGATAGAAGGGCCTGGAACCTGATATTCCGAAAGGCAAAAGATCAAGGACTGCAACCGAGAATGAACTACCCAGCTAAGTTTAGCATCTTTTTCCATGGAAGAAGATGGTCATTCAATGAAACAGAGGAATTCTATATGTTTCTAAGAAAAAAACCAGACTTAAACAAAAAATTTGATCTACATCCACAAGACTGAAGAGAAACAGAAAAAGGTACACAGAAACCTTGAGAACTGTAACTCTGTTGTGGGTATATAAAAAATACTCAAGGATAATTTGATTTTACTGATATAAAAGAAAAAAAGGGGGGTGTAGTAAAGGGAAGGAGGTCGGTTCAGAAAAAGGGGAAGGAGTGATAAAAAGAGGGAAACTACATCCCAGGAAGAGACATAGAAAATACACCATATCTGAGGGAACTTAGTGAGGGGGAGAATCATTGTGTGAATCTTACTCTCATCAGAAGAGGCTCAAAGAGTAAATAATCAACATATTTGTTTTTCAGAGAATTCTCTCTCACCTCATTAAAAGGGGGGAGAGGAAAAGGGAAAAGGAAAAGGAGAATAAGTGAAGGGACTTGGAGGGAGGGGGGAGGGATCCAAAAAAAAAAAAAGAGGGAAGGTTGTGCGGCACAAGGGGGGGTCTGTAAATTAAATATCGGGGAGGGGGATCAGGGGGGTCAAGGGAAAAAAGCATAAGCTGGGGATAATACGATGGCAGGAAATACAGAATTAGTAATTTTAACTGTAAATGTAAATGGGATGAACGATCCCATCAAACGGAGACGGATAGTAGATTGGATCAAAAAGCAGAACCCTACAATATGTTGCCTACAGGAAACACACTTAAAGCAGGGAGATACATACAGAGTAAAGGTAAAAGGTTGGAACAGAGCCTATTATGCTTCAGGTAAAGCCAAAAAAGCAGGGGTAGCTATCCTTATCTCAGATCAAGCAAAAGCAGAAGTAGATCTTGTTAAAAAAGATAAGGAAGGAAACTATATCCTGCTGAAAGGTAGCATAAATAATGAAGCCATATCAATACTAAACATATATGCACCAAGTGGTATAGCATCTAACTTTCTAAAGGAAAAGTTAGGAGAACTGCAAGAAGAAATAGACAGTAAAACTATAATAGTGGGAGATCTCAACCTTGCACTCTCAGATTTAGACAAATCAAACCACAAAACAAACAAGAAAGAAATTAAAAAAGTAAATAGAACATTAGAAAAACTAGGTATGATAGACCTTTGGAGAAAACTGAATGGCAATAGGAAGGAATATACTTTCTTCTCAGCAGTTCATGGATCCTATACAAAAATTGACCATATACTAGGACATAAAGATCTCAAAATTAAATGTAGGAAGGCAGAAATAATAAATGCCTTCTTCTCAGATCACAATGCAATAAAAGCTACATTCAGTAAAAAGTTAGGGGTAAATAGACCAAAAAGTAATTGGAAACTGAATAATCTCATCTTAAAGAATGACTGGGTGAAAGAGCAAATTATAGAAACAATTAATAATTTCACCCAAGATAATGATAATGATGAGACATCATATCAAAATCTTTGGGATGCAGCTAAAGCAGTAATAAGGGGAAATTTTATATCTTTAGAGGCTTATTTGAAGAAAATTGAGAAAGAGAAGATTAACGAATTGGGCTTACAACTTAAAAGGCTAGAAAAAGACCAAATTGTAAACCCCCAACCAAAAATTAAACTCGAAATACAAAAATTAAAAGGAGAAATCAATAAAATTGAAAGTAAAAAAACTATTGAATTAATAAATAAAACCAAGAGTTGGTTTTATGAAAAAGCCAATAAAATAGATAAACCTTTGGTAAATTTGATCAAAAAAAAGAAAGACGAAAATCAAATTGATAGTCTTACAAATGAAAAGGGGGATCTTTCCACCAATGAAGAGGAAATTAGAGAAATAATAAGGAGTTACCTTGCCCAACTTTATGCCAATAAATTTGATAACTTTAGTGAAATGGATGACTTCCTCCAAAAATATAGGCTCCCTAGATTAACAGAGGAGGAGATAAATTGCTTAAATAGTCCCATTTCAGAAAAAGAAATAGAACAAGCTATTAATCAACTCCCCAGGAAAAAATCCCCAGGGCCAGATGGATTCACATGTGAATTCTACCAAACATTTAAAGAACAATTAGCCCCAATGTTATATAAATTATTTGAAAAAATAGGGGATGAAGGAGTCCTACCAAATTCCTTTTATGACACAGACATGGTACTGATACCTAAACCTGGTAGATCGAAAACTGAGAAAGAAAATTATAGACCAATCTCCTTAATGAATATTGATGCTAAAATCTTAAATAAGATATTAGCAAAAAGACTTCAGAAAATTATCTCCAAGATAATACACTATGATCAAGTAGGATTTATTCCAGGAATGCAGGGCTGGTTTAATATTAGGAAAACTATTAATATAATTGACCATATTAATAATCAAATTAATAAGAACCATATGATCATCTCAATAGATGCAGAAAAAGCATTTGACAAAATCCAACATCCATTCCTACTAAAAACTCTTGAGAGTATAGGAATAAATGGATTATTCCTTAGAATAATCAGGAGTATATATTTAAGACCGTCAGTAAGCATAATATGCAATAGAAATAAACTGCAACCTTTCCCAGTAAGATCAGGAGTGAAACAAGGTTGCCCACTATCACCATTACTATTCAATATAGTACTAGAAACGCTAGCCTCGGCAATAAGAGCCGAGAAAGAGATTCAAGGAATTAGAGTAGGAAATGAGGAAATTAAACTATCACTTTTTGCAGATGACATGATGGTATACTTAGAGAACCCCAAAGACTCTGCTAAAAAGCTACTAGAAATAATTCAAAATTTCAGCAAAGTGGCAGGATACAAAATAAATCCACATAAATCCTCGGCATTTTTATATATCACTAACAAAATGCAACAGCAAGAGATACAAAGAGAAATTCCATTCCAAACAAATGTTGAGAGTATAAAATATTTGGGAATCCATCTACCAAAGAAAAGTCAGGAATTATATGAGAAAAATTACAAAACACTTGCCACAAAAATAAAATCAGATTTAAATAATTGGAAAGACATTCAGTGCTCTTGGATAGGCCGAGCGAATATAATAAAGATGACAATACTCCCCAAACTAATCTATTTATTTAGTGCTATACCAATCAGACTCCCAAGAAACTATTTTGATGACCTAGAAAAAATAACAACAAAATTCATATGGAAGAATAAAAGGTCAAGAATTGCAAGGGAACTAATGAAAAAAAACTCAGAGGAAGGTGGTCTAAGTGTACCTGATCTAAAGCTATATTATATAGCAGCAGTCACCAAAACCATTTGGTATTGGCTAAGAAATAGACCGGTAGATCAGTGGAACAGATTAGATAAAAAGGACAAAAAAGGGTACATCTATAGCAATCTAATCTTTGACAAACCCAAAGATTCCAATATTAGGGATAAAAATTCATTATTCGGAAAAAACTGTTGGGAAAAATGGAAATTAGTATGGCAGAAATTAGATATGGATCCACACTTAACACCATATACCAAGATAAGATCAAAATGGGTCCATGATTTAGGCATAAAGAGGGAGATAATAAATAGATTAGAGGAACAGAGGATAATCTACCTCTCAGACTTGTGGAGGAGGAAGGAATTTATGACCAGAGGAGAACTAGAGATCATTATTGATCACAAAATAGAAGATTTTGATTACATCAAACTAAAAAGTTTCTGTACAAATAATACTAATGCAAACAAGATTAGAAGGGAAGTAACAAATTGGGAAAATATTTTTAAAAACAAAGGTTCTGACAAAGGTCTCATTTCCAAAATATATAGAGAACTGACCATAATTTATAAGAAACCGAACCATTCTCCAATTGATAAATGGTCAAAGGATATGAACAGACAATTCTCAGAGGAAGAAATTGAAACTATATCCACTCACATGAAAGAGTGTTCCAAATCACTACTGATCAGAGAAATGCAAATTAAGACCACTCTGAGATACCACTACACACCTGTCAGATTGGCTAAGATGACAGGAACAAATAATGACAAATGTTGGAGGGGATGTGGGGAAATTGGGACACTGATACATTGCTGGTGGAGTTGTGAAAGAATCCAGCCATTCTGGAGAGCAATCTGGAATTATGCCCAAAAAGTTATCAAACTGTGCATACCCTTTGACCCAACAGCGCTACTACTGGGATTATATCCCAAAGAAATACTAAAGAGCGGAAAGAGACATATGTGCCAAAATGTTTGTAGCAGCTCTTTTTGTTGTAGCTAGAAACTGGAAGATGAATGGATGTCCATCAGTTGGAGAATGGTTGGGTAAATTGTGGTATATGAAGGTTATGGAATATTATTGCTCTGTAAGAAATGACCAGCAGGAGGAATACAGAGAGGCCTGGAGAGACTTAGGTCAACTGATGCTGAGTGAAATGAGCAGAACCAGAAGATCACTGTATACTTCAACAACAATACTGTATGAGGATGTATTCTGATGGAAGTGGAAATCTTCAACATAAAGAAGATCCAACTCACTTCCAGTTGATCAATGATGGACAGAAATAACTATACCCAGAGAAGGAACACTGGGAAGTGAATGTAAATTGTTAGCACTAATATCTGTCTGCCCAGGTTGCATGTACCTTCGGATTCTAATGTTTATTGTGCAACAAGAAAATGATATTCACACACATGTATTGTACCTAGACTATATTGTAACACATGTAAAATGTATGGTATTGCCTGTCGTCGGGGGGAGGGAATGGAGGGAGGGGGGGTAATTTGGAGGAATGAGTACAAGGGATAATATTATAAAATATATATATAATAATAAAAAAAAAATCTGAATTTTCTTTTTTTAAATTACAATTTATTTTTCTAGTTGCAGTTCAAAGTACCCAGAGAATTTGATACTTTTGAGAAACTTTAAAAGAGCTAAAAGCTTCTTTAAGATGTAAAATAAAGATTCCCCAATACAAAAGATATTCCCTTGGTGAATGATAAAAATATCTATCTCCCTACTCAGTGGATAAAAGTCATGTAAACAGATGTTCCTGTCTTGAAGGAAGAAAAGAGAATATCTAAATTATTTCATTGTACCAATGTTTGAATAGAGACTTGAAGGTCAAGAGAGACTGCCACAACCAACAGATCTAGCCATTCCCTGAGCTCAACAAAATCCAACAGAAACATCTAGCTTTATATTTCTTTTTACTCCAGAGACCTCTTGAACTCAATATCTATTCACAGGCTGTTATGGAGTTTAAGCAGAAATACATGGGAAGATGTGGAGAGAGTAATGTTGGGAATAAGAGCAGAATGGATGGAAGCTCTTTACCATTGTGCTTCAATAAAAAATAATAACTGCATTTACTTGCCCATAACTCTTAAACTAGCTTCAAATTATTATAAGAACTACTTCACTTTAAAAAAAAAAAAAAAGAGAAAAAAAAAGCAATGTTCCTTGTAAAAATGTAAAGATAAACAAAGTTAAACATGTAACTACATTCTTCAATGACTAATGACAAAAATAAAGGCACATTGTATGGATATTCAAGTTACTCCCCCTTTTTTTTTGTTCCCTTAAAAGTTTGTAATAAAATGAACTATTTCCATAAAGTTGAGTATTTACAAAATGAATTCCTTTTAGTATGAGGTCACCTCATACAGAAGGCTATCAGTCTCCATTGAGTGAGTTGGGAGAGAAAACAGAGAAAGTGTCTCTTTAAAAAAAAAAAAACAAACAAACATATATACATATATACATATATACATATATATATATATATATATATACTTTTGAAGCCATTGTTTAATACTTGAGGGTAGTGATTTAACTAATGATTTTGTTTGTTCAACAATTAGATTTAGTTTTAAGAATACTTAAGTTGAAGCCCTCCTTGAATACTTATTAGCTGTAGCTGATTATCTGTCATCTCCTCTGTGCCTTAGTTTCTTCATGTTCAAAATGAAAATAAAAAAAAATAGCATATAGTTACTATGCAAAAAAAGTTTTTGGGATATATAAATGAGTTAAGATAAAATATTTCAATTGTAAGGTACTTTATTTAAAGCACTAGATGTATTGTTATTAGAGAATCAAGACTAGTCATGGCTTTTAGTAGTGACCTATCACATGGGGATAATCAGTTATGAGGCTTATTTATTTATTTTTTTAATTAGCTGCCAATTTTTAAAAACAGTTTGTTAAAAATTAAAAATAAAACTAGATTAATAAAACTAGATTAATTTTGTATCGCTAGTTTCTTATATGAAGACCCCATATTTTATAATATACTCATTTTTCTTTTTTATTATAGGAATTTTATTTTAATACACATTGCTTTATGAATTGTGTTGGGAGAGAAAAATCATAGCAAAAGGGAAACGCCATGGGAGAGATTTAAAAAAAAAATAGAAAAAAAAGTAGTGAACATAGCATGTGTTGATTTATATTCAATTTCCTTAGTTCTTTTTCTGGATGCAGATGGCATTTTCTGTCCAAAGTCTGTTGAGATTGCTTTGGATCACTGAATCACTGAGAAAAACCAAGCTTTTCACAGTTGATCATTGCACCTTCTTGCTATTATGTACAATATATTCTTGGTTCTGCTTGTTTCACTTAGCTGTAGTTATTTTTCAATATGTTCTTCAATATGTGCCTCTTTCTCTAAAAAAGACAGTAACTACTACTTCTTTTAAGACCAAAGTAAAACAGAGGGCATATCAGATGGAGTATCAAATATTTTTTACCACAAGTCCTTTACATTTTCAAGAGAAGTAGAATTAATTATTTATTTCCTCCTCTTCTACAGGGTCAAGATTATGATAATGAGAGGTTTTTTTATTTCATTTTATTTTTAAAATAGTAATAAAATGCATACATTTATATTTCCCTATTATACTTTTTATTGATTTATATTAGCTTTTTATGTTGCTTTTAATATCTTATATTTGGCACTTCTAATATGATATAGTAATTCAACTATATTCATATACCATAAGCCTTATTATCTATTCCCAAATCTGTGTGCTCACTTTGTTTCCATTTCTTTGCTATAATTAAAAGTGCTATTATGAAAAAAATATGCACATTGTATATATGATATACATATATGCAAACAGACAAATTATATGTTTTCATATTTATCTATTGGGTTTGTGTACATATAAACATGCATATATATGCATATATATATATATATATACACATAAATGTAAATATGTGTATAAATCTGTATCTGTCATTGACATCCTTGAAACTTATGACTACTTGAGGGACTTCTTGGTCAAGGATATAAACATTAATCACTTTCTCCCCTTATCATTTCTTTTATTTTGCAGATCTGTTGAAGCAGCTAAAGAAAATTATCTCAATAACATGGCAATGAGTAGAATGAGTCAGGAAGACCTGAGTTCCTATCTTGTCTCAGCTATTTGATCCTGGAAGGTCAACTAATATCCTGAACCTTTAATTTCATTGTCTGTAAAATGGGCTTATTATGTGGACCAAATTAAATGTCAAGTAGTATAAAATCATTGTTCTAAAAATAGCCTATTTTCCCATCTTCCGTTCAATACCAAGTGTTTCCATTTTGATCATTTTTTTTCCAATTTAATAGATAATTTATCTGTGGGTGAGCTCTTTTAAAACTTTATTTATATTATTTATTTATTTTTCTGGTCATTCATTTATTTATTTATTTATTTATTTATTTATTTATTTATTTATTTATTTATTTATTTATTTATTTATTTATTTATATTTTACCACTTCCAAAGAGCTTCAAAGGACTTCAGCGAAACTTCGAAACCAAACTTATGAAGACCAAGAACAGTCATATACATATATATGTGTGTGTGTGTGTGTGTGTGTGTGTGTGTGTATGTATATATTTATATTTTTTTTCCCTTTAAATAGTTTGAGCTTTTATACTTCCACAGAATAGACTAAAATACAGAAGGAAAGGACATGTGTGTTCTTTACTGCCTCAGGCCAGATCCCTTTGTTAGAGCCAGGATTCTAAAGCACAACACACACAACTCTCTTGTTGAAATACTTCCACGGTGGACTGCCTGGAGACTCACAAAGGAACCAGGGAGATGGTCAATCTGATGGATTTCTTCTGCTGCCACGTGCTCTCATCCGGAGTAGAGCTAATGAGATTTTGTCCCAGAACCAAGGAAGGAGGAAGAAATGGCTAAGAACTGGGGTGGGGAGGAGGGAGAAGGGAAGGGAGACAGAAGGGGGGGAAATGAGAAATGGAAGGAATTGTTCCCTTTCTCTGTCTGAAACAGCCTAAGAGGTCAATAAGTCTCCTCTTTAGACTGCACTGTCAGGACAAGAGGCACTTCTCAATTCATGAATGTGTCTCATGCATTCATGGGGCTCTTTGACAGGAAAGCCCCTTTTGTCTGGACCTGAAAATACAGACCAACACCGTAGCTTGCTCTCAGCTGCCATATGGCATTGTGGAAAGGGGCCCGCCAGGAAAGGGTGAGGGGGAAAGCAACCCTAGAAATCAAACTACCGCCAGATGAGATGGATTTATTTATTTATTTTTCCAGCATTCAAGGGGCCTTTTGGAACCTAAAACCTCTCTCTGAGCAGGCAGGCAAGCAGGCTGCTCATATGACAGCCTCCATATACGTTTTTAAAAAATAACATGTGGCAGAAAATAGAAGCCCCATTGTTTTGCTCAACTACTGTATCAAATTTAGATGAAACAGAAGGAATGCTTCTGCTTAAGTGAGTTGACTGTAGAACCTGCCAGTTTTCTTTAGCTAGAGTTTAGGGGCAAAAACAAATGCTGCTGGACTTGTATTCTTGGTGTGAACCAGCAGTGGTACAGAACATGATTTTCTTTAAACACTCTGACATTCATTGGGGTCAGTAATTCATTTTCTTTAAACTAAGTTAAAAAATAAAAGAATAAATAATGTTTTCAAAATGAGGTGGGCACAGATGCTCCTAAGCTGTTCTAAAGACTTTGTCAGTTTCATTGAGTGAATGAATCTTTAGTAGTGACATCTATATGAGTCACACATAAAAAATGAATACTGTTAAATAGTGAATAAAACTCAGAGAGCTTCAAATTGTGCAGAGGATCTATTTTATGACTCTGAATATGGAAAATCGAGATTAATTGTTAATAATAATTATATATGTATAGATAGATTTTATACATATATACATATATGTGTATAAATTATATATTTAGAAATATATAAAACATATAATAAATATATAGATATAAAATATATGTATATATACATATTTATTGTGTGTATGTTTGTGTGTACGTGTGTAATGATTGCAGCCTTTACAACTCCTGCTCAGACTGTACTAGAAAAAGGACAGAAATAAGGGGGGGAAATAAGAAAAATAATAACTGGCATTTATATAATGCTTTAAAGTTTTCAATTTGTTTTATATCCATTATCTCATCTGAGCCTAACAATTCTGGAAGGTCAGTAGTGATTTCACACATTTATTGATGGATTTTTCCATAATAGTCAATCCCTGCTGCTTCCACCTTTTGGATGGTTTCAAGCACTTCAGAGACTGGGTATTATATAAGAATGGGATTATTTGAATTACATCATCACTGAGAGGACTTCATCACTTTGTAAGGAAGACAATAATTCCCATGCATGTAAATTAGAAGTTGGAAGAGAACATTTCTCTGATTTTATTTTGCTGGTCTACTATTATCATAGCTATTTCAACAGTTACATTTAATTCCACCTTGAAAGAAATTTTGAAAATGCAAGTGATCAGAAGCAATGATGCATGTGAAGAAACAGTAGGCAAGTTCATGCTGTCTCCCAATCCTGATTCCCATAAATGGTATTGGCAATGCTCTGTGATGTTCCTCTGTGTGGGCCCAGTAGGTTGTTAACATTCTGCCTTTCCACCTGGAAATGTTCAGCTTTCCCCTGAATGACAAAAGTTCATTTTTTTTTTTCTGCAGCAGAATCCGAAAAACACATGTCTCCCTTTTGTAGTTTTGTGCATGTCTGTTGTTGCCCAGTCTCAGAGTTCAGGCAGAAAATACTACACAGCTCGTGACTGGCTTTCCATCAATCTAATTATTGTTCCACTTCTATCTCCGCTCTAACAAAAGATTCCACTGCTCTTCACACTTCTCTCCATTATATGTTCTACAATTAAATATTCTTTTAATGGTCTTTAGTGTGAGGAGGTCTATAAATAGAAGTCAGAAGAGTGTAAACTCTGAAAGCACTTCTGAGACAGTTTGAATCTTGAAATTTAGTTAATCAACAAGCATCTCTTAAGATGCCTAAAACATGCCAGGTACTGTGCTAGGGGCTGGAGGTAGAAATAAAGGCAAAAAGATTTTTTTCTGATCTTGAGGATAAGGAGAGACAACATACAAATGACTGTGTTTATTCAAGGTAATTGGCAAGTAATCACAGAGGGAAGGCTTTGTGGAGGGAAGGTGAGAGATACTGATACAGCCTTGCTACAGGAGGGTCTTTAACTGTTTTGAAGAGAACCAGGGAAGCTTGGAAGCTGAAGTAAACAAAAAGCATATTCTAGGAAATGAGGGAAAGCCAGGGAAAAGCCAAGGAACTGAGAGATGTTATATTGTATGAAAGAAGCATCGTGATAAATTATTGTCTATTAGTAATGAACATGCTAAATAGGCAAGTTTAGTTAGATGATAGAATATGTGGAGAGGAACATAGTTTAAATAGCCTTGAAAAGTTGGAAGAGGACAGATTATAAAGGGCTTCAAATAGCAAAGCAGACTAATCTATATGTGGTTATGGAAGTAATAGGAAGGCACTTTTTTGAAAGCCAAAAAGATGCAAGGTAAAAATAAACAAACAAAAATCTAATTTTGGCCTAGAAGATGCTTTTTTAATGTTTGGCTTATAAAAATGCTTTCATTAACTTTGAATATAATTTCTGCAAAGCCCTTAATCCTGAGAGTCTGTTTCAATTTATTGGTTCAGAATTCCATATCACTTCTTTTGATTTCAGTCCATTTTTTAAAATAGCATCATTAATGATTATTAGCTTCAGGAACCATAATATTGCCAATTCAATGACAACACAAAAGTCATGTTCAAAGTCAGTCATTCAATTAACAAACACCAGTAAGTTCCACCATGTGCCAAGCTCTGTGTTAAATGCTAAAGATGCAAAGACAAAAAAAAAAAATCCCTGCTTTCAAGTAACTCATAATATAATAGGGGAAACAGCATGCAAACAATTATGCAAAAAGAATACATAGAAAGAACAAAATGGAGATCATCTCAGAAAGAACGATAATAAGAAAAGTTTGTTAAAAATAGAAAGATATTCATTTGTTTTTCATCCTTTGTTCTTGAAGAGGACCAAAATCATCAGGAGGATGTTGTCTTGACTTGCAAGTAAATTGGATTTAAATGAAGCAGAGCTGGGAAAAGTCCTACTTTTTCCTCCAGAATTATCAGAACTCAGTGGCAAGACACAGGTCAGGACAAGTGGTGATAGTCCATGGAATTTTATCTATTTTAAAAAGAATCCAAGTTGCTTAGAAGACAGATATGAGGAAGGAGAAAATCTAAGTATGGGGGAATAACCAATAAATATGTTGAAAATGGAGTGCTTTGTTCAAGGAACAGTACATGGCTGCATATGAATTGGAATAGGGAGATGAGAAATAGAAGGAATTGTAAGATGGCCAGAAAAGTAGGATGGAGCTGAGTTTGAACATCAACGGAAGGAGTGAGATTTGATTTCAGAAGTTATTGTAGTTTCTACTGAATAGAGGGATGACATGTTCAATTCTGAACTTTAGAAAGATCAATTTGATAGCTGAATGGAGAATGTATTGGAGTGGGGGGGAATTGAAGAAGGAAAACCAAGCAAAAAGCTATTGCAAGAGTCCATTTGGAAGCGGAGGAGGGCCTCCCCCAAGATAGCAGCAGTGTCAGAAGATACTTTAGAACAAATCTCAAACTTGCAAAAGTTGCAACTCCACATGAGGTCAAGAAACTGAATGTAGGAGTTGTAAAATTATCATTTATTATCAGTAAATATTTGATTTCGATACATATATATGTTCTTGAGTCATAGAATCATTGAATTTGATCATTAGAAGGAACTTTAGCATCTTTCTAGTCCAAGTCCTAAACAAAAACATAAGTATATATATATATATATATATATATATATATATATATATATATATATATATATATATATATATATATATATATATATATAATATTTGCTTTAAGTCCTCCAAAGACAGAATATATTATCATCCCATGTGAGAACAGCTCTAGGATTTAGAAAAAAAATGTTCATGATGTCCTTAAAACTTTAATTCATTATTCTGACTTCTGAAATTAAACAAAATTTCTCCTTTGACTGATAGTCCTTCAAATCCTCAACGGCTGCTGTGAGATGTCCCTTCCTCAAAGCTAAAGATCCACAACTCTTTCAATCAATTTTCATTTAAAATAGATGCTAAGACCCTCACCATTGTGGTTGCCCTTTGGACAATCCTTCTAAAACCACTGTGCCTAGAAATGAAAACACTATTTCAAATGATGTCTGATAAGGACAGAGTATCACAACATGATTATCATATTCCTATACTTGGAAACTATGTCTTTTATAATAACTATGTATTATATTGTTGGATCCACTTCAGTGGAGCTTTCAGTCTGCAACACTCCTCAGTACAACTATTTCCTTCCCCTATCTTATACTTGTAAAATTAATGATCTAATTTTAGAACTTCCATTTTTTAATTACATTTTTATTATATTAAATTCAGCTTAATGCTACTTTATTAAGATCATTTTATATCCTGTCTTTGCAGTCCAATAGTTTAGCTACCAACCAATTTTGTGTCCTCTGCAAATTTGGTGAATATATCAACTATCCCTTTATCAAGGTCACTACTCAATTAGTTGGTTGTTAAGTAGGAGGGATGAGTATATGCATGGTCCAGTAAATGGCTTGCACACCCACCCACCCTTCATTCATGACAGAGGTGTTGCTTGGTTGATTATTTAAGAGACAATGTTTTTATTTCTTATCTACAAATAATGGCAGAGACAGTGTTTAGTATGCTTAGCAAAGCTTTATAGATTATAATATAGGCATGATTTATTAACCAATTATCAATACTAATATGCAAAGAAAGGTATTTATATTCCAGATAATACTGGGAATGCAATTCCTCTTTTGTGGTCTGGTACCTGTCCTTTTTGATGTAGATTATATATGTGAGCCTTTAGATTAAATGTGTTAGGTACTCAGAGTCTTCCTTTTAGTCTTATTTTTCCTTGATAGTAGAAGAAAGCAAAAGTATTTATTTTTGTGTAAATTTCAGAGTCTTGATCAAAAGTGTTTGTGTATTATGGAATAAGTTTTAGAAATATGTGTCCAGGTGTATTGTCATCAATCATGAATGGTGCAAGTACTTTCATGTTAACTCTAAAGACTTCCAGGGGCAGAGCCAAGATGGTGGAGAGGACACACATTTCATTCTGACCTTCTTCTACACCTCTCAGACTAATTAGCAAATCCAGCCTCTGAATTAGCTCTGCACTGGCAGAACCCACAAATATTGGGAGTGCAACAAATTACCAGCTATGATCATTTCAAAGATTGCTAGAAAAAGTCTGTTTCAATTGGAAACTGGAGGGAGGCAGCCAAGCACAAGCAGCTGAGCACAAATACTAGAGTAGACAGTACAGAGTCCCAGGGCAGTGCAGATTCTGTGTGTGGGAGAATCTATGGGAAGGAATCTACAGCAGTGTTGGCTACTCTGCCCTGGTTGTAAGCCAGTAGATCAGCAGAGAAATTAGAAAGCATCCAACACAAACACAAAATAAAATGGTAAACAGTAAACCCCTGAAATGCCAGAATATCATAGGACCTGGCCACACTCACCCAGCACCACAAGTGAGTCAGCACTGACCCAGCACAGCTCCCACTGTTCGTAGAGAAAACCTCCCCTGCCCTATAAGCATATCTTAACTTTATTATTATTATTATTATTATTATTATTATATTTTTTAATGAGTAAAAAAAAAAAGCAAAGAGGATTAACTATAGACAGCTTTTATGGCGAAAGAAAAGAATAGATTTCAAACCCTGAGGAGACTAAAGGCATATTGTCTCCAGATGAAGCCCCCCAAAATTATATAACCTGGTCCCCATCATACAAGGCTCTCCTAGGAAAACAAATTAAAAAGAGTCTTAAAACAGAGCTTGGAGAAAAAATGGGGAAAGGAAATAAAAACATTGCAAGATGGTTTGGAAAAGGGATATAACTCATTAACAGATAGATTTGATGAAATGGAAAATAAAAAATAAAAAACAACTCCCAGAAAAACAGAATTTGTGAAACAGAAAAAGAAAATAACTCCTTAAAAAATAGAATTTGTGATATGGAAAACATTCCATAGAACAAAACAACTCATTTAAAAATTCAATTGGACAAATACAAAAAGAAGCAAAAAATAAAAGTAAATGAAGAAAATCACTAAAATTCAGAACTAAACAAGTGGAAATGAATGACTCAATGAGATAACAAGAATCAGTCAAGAAAAACAAAAAAGAAAAAAAATGTAAAATACCTAATTGGGAAAACGACTTACCTGGAAAATAGATCTAGAAGCAACAATCTAAAGCTTATTTTACTCCTTGAAAGCAATGATGAAAAAAAGAGTCTAGTTCAGAAAATAATCAAAGAGAACTGCCCAGATGTCATAGAATCAAAAAGTAAAATGACCATTGAAAGAATTCACCAAATACCTCCTGAAAGAGATCCCAAATTAAAACCCCAAGGAGTATTGTGTCTAAATTTTAGAACAATCAGAACAAAGAAAAAAAAAAAAACTATTACAAGCAGCCAGAAAGAAACAATGTAAATACTAAGGAACCACAATAAAGATTACTTAGGACCTAGTAGGTTCCACTTTAAAGGATTGATGGTCCAGATATTTCAAAAGATGAAGGAACTTGGAATGCAGCCAAGAATAAATTAGCATGTGAAACTGAGCATTTTCTTTCAGGGAAGAAGATGGACATTGAATGAAACTGGTGAATTCCATTTATTTTTGAGGAAAAGTCCAGAGCTAAACAAAAAATGTGACCTCCAAATATAGAACTCAAGAAAAGCATAAAAAGGTAAAAAGAAAAAAAGTATCTTTGGGAACTATTTGTGTCATGGGAGAATACACTTTTTGTGTCATAGAGAATACACATATAATCTGATTTTACTGTTATAATATAAAAAAGAAACTAGAGGTGGAAAGAGGATTGTAACAGAAAAAAGATGAAATTGGGGGTAAAATGAGGAAAATTACACCTCAGGAAGAGGAAAATAAAACCTATTATAATTGAGGGAAAGAAAGGAGGTGATAATATTGTGTGAATCTTACTGTCATCAGATTTGGCTTAAAAATTATTAGATATATTTGGTTTCACTGAGAAACTTCTCTCACCTTATAAAAAAAGTGGGAGAAAAAAGGCAAAAAGGGAAGGGGTAGGCTAAATAGGAGGAAAAACAGAAATAGTAGGGGAAAGGTATAAGAAATGGGGAGGATTTTTAAATGGGAGGAAATGCTTGAGGTAAGAAGTCTCATAAGTAAAATACTGAGAAGGAGGGAAAGGGCAAAAGGAAAGGGGAAAAAAGTATATTTTGGGGTTAATTAAATGGCAGAAAATACAGAATTAGTAGTTTTAACTATAAATGTGAATCAGGTGAACTTTCCCATAAAACATAATTGAACAGCTGACTGGATTAAAAGCCAGAATCCTATAATATGTTGTTTACAAGAAACACCTTTAGAACAGAGCAATACATACAGAGTAAAGATAAAAGGCTGGAGCAGAATCTATTATGCTTCAGGTGAAGTCAAAAAAGCAGGAATAGCTATCCTGATCTCAGATCAAGCAAAAAGCAAAATTTGATCTAATTAAAAGAGATGAGGAGGGAAACTATATCTTGCTAAAGGGTATAATAGATAATGAAGCAATATTAATATTAAACATATATGCACCAAGTGGTGTAGCATCTAAATTCCTAAAGGAGAAGTTAAAGAGTTTCAAGAAGAAATATATAGCAAAACTATAATAGTGGCAGATCTCAATCTTCCTCTCTCAGAACTAGATAAATTAAATCACAAAATAAATAAGTTAAAGAGGTAAAAATACTAGAAAAGATCTTTGGAGAAAATTGAATGGACACAAAAAGAAGTAAACTTTCTTCTTGGCAGTTCGTGGAACTTATATAAAAACTGACCATATACTAGGACATAAAACCTCAAATTCAAATGCAGGAAGGCAGTAATAGTAAATGCATCCTTTTCAGATCACAATGCAATAAAAAATACATTCAATAAAAAGCCATGGTAAAATAGACTAAAAAGTAATTGGAAACTAATTTCATTCTAAAGAATGAATGGGTGAAACAGCAAATCATAGACACAATCAATAATTTCATACAAGAGAATGAAAAGAATGAGACAGCATACCAAAGTTTGTGGAATGCAACCAAAGCAGAAAAAAGGAGAAACTTTATATCTGTAGATGTTTACTTGCATAAAACAGAGAAAGAGAAGATCAATTTATTGGGCTTGCAACTAAAAATGGTAGAAAAAGAACAAATTAAAAACTGCCAATCAAATACCAAACTTGAAATTCTAAAAATAGAGATCAATGAATTGAAACTAAAAGAACCATTGAATTAATAAATAAAATTAAGAGTTGGTTTCATGAAAAAACCAACAAAATAGATTAACCTTTAGTTAATTTGATTTAAAAAAGAAAGGAGGAAAATCAAATTGACTCAAAAATGAAAAGGGAGAAATATACACTAATGAAGAGGAAAATAGAGCAATTATTAGGAGTTACTTTGCCCAACTTTATGCCAATTTGACAACCAAAGTGAAATTGAGGAATACCTACAGAAATATAGATTTCCCAGATTAACAGAAGAGGAAATAAATTACTTAAATAGTCCCATTTTAGAAAAAGAAATAGAACAAGTTATTAATCAACTCCCTTAAACAAATCCTCAGGACATATGGATTTACATGTGAAATCTACCAACATTTAAAAAACAATTAACTCTAATGTTATATAAACTATTTGAAAAAATAGGGAATAAAGGACTCCTTTTATGATTCAGACATAGTACTGATACCTAAACCAGGTAGGACAAAAACAGAGAAAAAAAATTATAGACCAATCTTCTTAGTGAATATTGATGCAAACATCTTAAATAAAATATTAGCAAAGATATTACAGAAAATCATCCCCAGGATAATATACCACAACCAAGTAGGATTTATACCAGGAATGCAGGGCTAGTTCAATGTTAGGAAAACTATTAGCATAATTGGTTATATCATTAACCAAATTAACAAAAAACATATGATTATCTCAATAGATGTAGAAAAAGCATTTGATAAAATCCAACACCCATTCCTTATAAAACACTAGAGAGTATAGGAATAAGTGGATCTTTCCTTAAACTAATCAGTAGCATTTAAAACCATCAACAAACATCATATGTAATGGGGATAAACTGGAACCATTCTCAAGAAGATCAGGCGTGAAACAAGTTCACCCCCTAACACCATTACTATTCAAAATTGCATTAGAAATGCTAACTTTGTCAATAAGAGACGAAAAAGAGATTAAAAGAATTAGAGTAGGTAATGAGGAAAAAATATCACTCTTTGCAAATGATATGATGGTATACTTAGAGAACCCTAGAGAATCAGCTAAAAACTATTAGAAAAAAATACATAACTTTAACAAAGTTGCAGGCTACAAAATAAATCCACATAAATCATCAGCATTTTTACATATCACTACCAAAATCCAACAGTTAGAGTTACAAAGAGAAATTCCATTCAAAGTAACTACCGATAGTATAAAATATTTGGGAATCTATCTGGTAAGGGAAAGTCAGGAATTATATGAGCAAAACTATAAAACATGTTAAGCTCTATCATAGTGACATTTTTGGTCATATATTGAACCATCAGGATAAATTGGTCCAATATTATCTACAACTGAAAAGTCACTGCATGTATTCATGATAGTTAATTGGGTTTTAATGTCAGATGAAGATATTGGATTATCATTTCTAAGTCCTGTTGATGCCATTCCTCCAATGTATCTTTGCCACTATGAGTTTTTTGTGTCTGATGTTTGTCCTTGCATCTACCAACTGTTTGATACTACTTTTCCCAATCTCTTTATTTCATTGCCCAATCCTTTTGCTCCATGTGCATAGTCATATATGTTATAGAAGATATAGAATATACTCTATATGCTTCATTGTCATCACCAACCCATGTTTTTGTACTTTGTTCTTTTTGATTTATCCAAACTTTTTGTATTCCTATTGGTCCTGCTTATAGTGCTGGTCCACCTATCCTACTTCAAATACATATTTTGGGAATAAGTGACCTACTTGATGTTGTCTCTTTCTGTTTCTGAATATACTGTCTCTAGTTTGTCTTCTCTTATTCCCTAATTTTTTTTCTTCTAGTACTTCTGCACTTTGTTCATTTTCAAAGTTTGCTTTGATTCTTGGAGCTCTATCTGGTTTTCTGTTTTTTTTTTTTTTAAGAATATTTTTCTTAGATTAATTTGATTGGTTTTAAATTGGTATTTGCAAGAGTAAACTGATATTAAATTTTCTCCTATTCTGAATGTCTCTTGGAATGCAGTTTTCAAATGTCATAAAAATGTTACCATATTCATGTATTTCAACTTTTAATGTATAAATTGAAGAGCTGTTGAGTATTTAACAAAAAGTCAGTCTTTTATGCTATTGCAATTATATCCAAATTGTTCTAGTTGGTTAGTTTTGCCATGGTTTGTAACGTAATATATTTAGTAATGTACCATTTGATGAGCATGGAAAAAGGCTGTTTGTGTCTTCTGCAATAAGCATTGTTACTGTTGCCATTTGTATTTTGTATTTGTGTTGATACTGTAACTGATGTTCTGTAACAATTTTAATGCTAATGCTGAATATTTCTTGTTCTAGATCTATTAATTCAATGTTTTTGCATATCTAAGACATATGATTAAAGTCTGCTGGATTCATCCATACTTCCCATGTATTTCTGTCTAATAGAAATCATGGTATTAATATTCTCTTTCCATCAAAATGCAGCAATACCTGTTGTAATTTTTAGTTTTGTTATTCATAATGTATGTTCTTAATCTTTTGCTTCTTTTACTATTATATGTCTAATGCATGGCAAGTTAAGTTACACATTCTCCATCAAATTCCCATTCTGTTGTGCGGTAATTTCCTGTTTATTTTCCTATACCTATTCCTCCTGATACTGTTTCTTAGCTTATGGCTCTACGTTTTTTGAATGGTCCCTGAAATCTGATTCTGTACTTTCTGGCATATTTTCTTCAGCTTTACTTCCTAATATTTTCTTTTTCTGCTAAAATTATAAATATTTGCTTTGGTGCTGGTGTTTTTAATTTATAAATCAGTAGTTGTTGTTGTTGTTGTTGTTGTTGTTGTTGTTGTTGTTGGAGGAGGAGGCAGTTCTGTGTTATTGATTTTTAAAAGTTGAATATTTGCTTCCAATCCAAACATCCCAGTATTTTGCCTATTCAGTTTGTTTCATAAATTTATCATCAGCTTTTATAAAGTAGAAGTAGGGGTTATAGCCCAGTTGCTATATATAATATGGCAACTTGATTACCTGGGTTGATTGATCTTGCCTAGTCATGAGTATTCCTTGGTCCTAGGTATCTGTATTCACGTAATGTGCAACCTGTAAGCCAGAGAGTTACATTTATTATGTGTAGTAGATATGTAGTTATTTATTTTTAAATAAATATGGACTTTTGACTTACTTTGTCTGGATCTATTAATATTTGGCATTTATATGAAGGCATATTCCATTTCTGTATTGAGCCATCAGTCATCAAGGTGGTTGAGTTTGTTGAGCCAAGCTTGTTCCCTTTCCTGCATTTTGATTGTTGGTTGGTTTAGATTCAGTAGAGCTGTATCTAGAGTTTCTGGAATTTTCTGTAATAGAATTAAATCCACTTTTGAAGCTTTCTTGTGATGTCCTTGACCGGGTATCAATGCTGCTGGAGTTGCTTAGTAGTTCCCATCTTTGTTCAGCTTGGAGTACTATGGCTTAGGTCTTTCTGGTTGTTACATCATCTCTGTGTTCAACATATGATATCATTGTTGGATATTAGACCATATTTTTAAGTGTTTTAAAGATGTTTGGTATTTCGTGGTCTCGTAAAATACCAAACCTATCAGTTAAAGTTTTTGTGACTTTTATGTTAACACATCTGTGTTTTATTGGTTCAGTATGCTCTGGTCTTATTTCTACAGCCAATTCTTTTTCAAGTTATACTTTCATTAGATATCATTATTACTAGAGATGGCTGAATTGATTTACTGCCTTTTTCTTTTTGATCCAAGTTAATACTTTGTCCTGACATAATTGCTTTAAATTGGTTTACTTGTCCTAAGTTTCTTGATTCTTCTATCTAAATTATGTTTTTTTATTGCCGCAATCATTGAAAGGAAAGTTTATATTAGATGGGTTATAATATCTTATATTACCAACTAAATCACAAATTTTTGTGCAATTAAGCTTTTTCCTATACTTAGCTGGTTCTTGTAGGAGTATTGTGTGTCTTTTCCCCAATTGTTAGTTTATTACATACATTATAGCATGTATAACCTTAATTGGATTATAATTAATCTGCATAATTTAAATAGTCTTGTATCATCTAAATTTCTTTTAATAGTATTTCTTTTTCTGAGATTAATTCATAAATGTCATATATTTTAACATCCTTAAAAGTAACATTTCCATTATTCTTTTAATTATTTCTCCTCCTGGATTTGCTATTTGTTGTATGTAAGTCTTCTGACTCATTTACCTTCCAATTTGCAATGAAAGTAATTCTTTCATTACATAATTTACAGATGGTTGATGCTATTGTTCTTTTTTAGTTTTTTTTTAATCTTTTTGTTTGTGGTTCTATTGTTTCTGAGTTAAGTGACTGGTTTTCTTTTTCTATTTCTTTTATTAGCCAATCTCTAATTTGGATTCTTGTGTTATAGTCTAGCAAATCAAAACAATTTTCTGTGTCTATACTTCTTACATAAAATTTTTCTTCATCTAAATATTGTGGTTTTTAATTTAAAAGTAGTTGAATATGAGACCTTTCATATTTGTTTGTGTTTCATACATATTTTAGTTTGTTGGTTTTTGTAGCACATAAAGTCTGTCCATTCATTTTCTTCTACTATCCTTTTAAATCCTATGCTTTCATGTTGTGTTAAGTTTTTATTTAGTATTTCCCCCATTCTATTGCTAATCTTTTTTTTTTTTTGTATCTATTTTTTGGTTTTATTATTATTTCCTTGAATATGTAAGAAGGCATGAATATATCATCTTATATATTCACCAACTTCAACTTGTAAAAACATTATGCCATCTTCTGATTATAATTTTCTAGCTGTAAAAATGTTAAATAAGCATTTCTGAATAATGGCTAGTAAATTACAATTACTTGTTCTTCTGTTGTTTGCATGCTGCCAATGCATTCTTTAGCTCTGATGTGGCTTTCTGTGATTTCTGCAATTTCTTTTTGCTTCGATTTTTTTGCTGAAGTTTTTTCCATTGGATTTCAATGTTGTTAATCCTGCAGTCTTTAGTTTTGAAGACCAATCAAGTGCAGTTTATCTGCTTCTTTATTTAGCCATTCTATAGCTTTGTAAAAAGTATCTGAATTTTGTGCTGTCATCTTCTGTGATAGCAGAGTGACTAAAGTATGGTTTCTCTTATGTTTATAAGTCTTACTTACTGTTATTTGATTGTATTTAATTTGTTGGTTAATTTGTTTGTGTTTGCTTTCAATTTTCCCTCCATATTTTTTGTTTATTTTATTTTTAGTGGGAATTGATTCCATTGGCTTCTTTGAAAAAAAAATCTTTTTTTCACTGAACAATCAATCCAGCTGAGCTTTGAAAGAACTCAAAGTGTGCAAAGATTTTTGGTTGGTTGCTGAAACATGCCCAGATAAGCAGAGTGTTGTGTTACTCCTGTCACATTTGCAGTGAACCACTAATAATACATCTTTGAGTCCATAAGTCAAAACAATAATGAATCCATATAATTTTGTCTAATCTATATCTCTGCATTTTATCCATAAGAATAGTATGAAACACTTTGTTAAAGGGTATACTAAAATCTAGGTAAATGATTTCTGAGTGTGTAGCCAACATGGTGCAGTAGAGAAAGCACTTAGCTAGGTTCTCCCAACATTGCTCCCTCCTTCCACAGAATACTAAAGCCCTCATAGGTGGAAAACCATTGTGAAACTAGATGGGAGTGCCACAAGCAGCATCAGATTCAAGAGTTCTCAATCCAGATACCATAAAGGGACCTGGGAACTAGTGAGAAAGAGATTTCAGAGGATCTTTGTGTTGGCACTGGACATTAGACAAGATACTGTTTAGCAAATCTGTTGTCTACACCCATTTTTGGGTGATAATCCAAGAACATAGATGAACACTTTTAGTGAAGAAAGAGCAGGAAACCCAAGGAAGTGGATTACTTTTGGCACAAGGGTATCAGAGAACCTGATTTTTGGTTTCACTTTTGGGCATGGTGAGGGAGGAGAGAAGGAGAGTTCCTGAGAGGCAGTAGTACTTCTGGTCCCTGAGGAACAGTATCATTTATAGTCTTAGGGGAAAAGGAACCCTAAGGAGCAGGATCATTTGAAATCCCAAGGGATCAGGGGTTCTTTCTGAGTAAGATCCTTGCAGATCAGAACAGTTGTCTTTTCCCAAATCACAACATCATAGAAGCACTGACTTTGACTAATTTTGAACACAACATTGCCTATTGCTCTATGATGGAAACAGATTCCAATTTTAATATAAAACTAAAAATCAAAAAGCAAGCAAGTAAAAAATGAGCAAACAAAAATAATCTGACCATAAAAAAGGTACTATGGTGACAGGGAAGTTCAAGACACAAACTCAGAAAAGACAGTAATGTAAAATCAATTACAAACAATGCCTTAAAAACAAACAAAAATATAGCAAGAATTCCTGGAAGAAATAAAAATGATTTTCAAAATCAATTAAAGTAGTAGGAGAAAACCTGTGTAAAGAAATAAATGAGAACAAAGGAAGAAAATTGTCGGGGGGGAAAGGGAAAAAGGACAGCTTGGTAAAAAAAAAAAAGGCACAAAAATACTGAAAAAATAGTACATTTAGAAACAGAACTGGTTAACTTGGAAAAGACATGCGAAACTTCATTAATGAAAATCCCTTCTTTAAATTACAGATGTGGCCAAATAGGGGGAAAAACGGTCACTGAAGAAAATAATTTCTTAAAACTTGTAATGGGTCAAGTGGAAGTTAATGACTGTAAGAAACAATAAAACAAAGTAAAAACAGTGAAAAATTAGAAAAGAAGTAAAATATCTTGGAGCAAGAAGCTGAATAAAGTTCCAGAATAAGATAGCTATAGAAAGATGATTATGAATTCCAAAAAGCTTAGACATAGGACCTGATTACAAAGGTCATTTTTTGAAGGTAGAAGAGAAACAAAATAAAATTTGAGCAATTTTCAAAGGATCATATTTTACCTCACCAGTCATCCAAATCTGATATGAAATAAACATCTTGTATGGAGGTCTGTATAGATTAGGAGTATTCATTTCTTTATTGATTTTGTGGTTTTCCATACTTTATACATCTGTATAAATTTGGCAATGTAGGAAGTCTTTACAAAAATGCAAATCTGATCACATCCATACATTCTTATCCTAAGACTATTTCCATACTTTCTTATATATCTTGCAGGTAGCATTCAACTAACATTGTGGGGCCTTTCTCTAAATTTCTTAATATTAGGCATATGCCAATAAAGGATACAAGTATTTATAACTTACCCTTCACTCTCATTATATCCCCATCTCTTTTCCCAATGATATCTATATATCTATAATATTTTATCTTTCATAAAACTTTCCCTTCAAAATTTATTATTCATCCATATTACAACCTACTTATCTTTCAAGTGTTTCCTTATTACTCTTTGGATGACCTTCAACTTGAACTTTTTTAGATTTTTTGCTATTATAAGAATGAAAATCATAATATCTCACTGGGAAAATATTGATATTCTATATTTTATATAAAAGCCTGCAGTCATTATTAGAAGAATATGCTTTCTCAAATGTAATTCAGTTTTCTCTCTTCCTACATGATTGTTATGAACACTATCTATTTATTTTCAGTTCCTCTTTTCTGTCATTGACTCTTTCTCTCTCTCCCCTTGCTCCCATTCTCTCCCACATATGTATGTATAGTTTATATATATATATCTCATATATATGTACCCCATATATATATATATATATACATATATATATATGTGTGTGTGTGTGTATTGTGTGTATATGCATTTCATAGGTTTACTATATGAAATATCTACTTAAGAGGGAACCCCTATAGAAAATGGTGTTTCACGTATTCCTGCTTGATGATTAATATATCAGTCATATCACAACATATATATGCATATATATGTATGTATATATATGCACATGTTTATGTATGTATATATTTAAGTATGCAAATATATATATATATATATATATTTAACATAGTCTTCTAAGTAAATGTGTATGTGACTGCTCAAAAGAGTTCAACTTAAGGACACACAAAGGATAAAACAAGGTACAATATTAATTAGATAGACAATAACATGCATTTCAATAAATGATCTATAATTTCTTTAGTCATTACATATGTGTGTTTGTGTATGTGTATGTATGTATGGAAATGTGTATATATGTGTGTGTGTGTTTATTTCCCAGGAACAATGTAAAAGAACAGTTTTTAGAGCTGTGAGAAACCTCAGAGATTATAAGATGAAATCTCTTCAACTGAGGCAACCAAAAGTCAGTGTTTTACTTAAGCTCTATAGTGTTCGAGCTGGTATTTGAACACAAGATTTCCAAATTAACAGATAATGCCACTGCATTGCATTTCCAAAGCTTATTTTCTCCCTTAAAGTGATGCTGTGATACTAAGAGATACAGGATAGTTTAGTGAGTTTAAGTACCCTCCCTTCTTGAAAATATTATGGTTCTATGATTTTTCAAAATGCACTTATGGTCTAGTCAATAAGTTTGGCTTATTACTCAGGCGGCAGTAACATATAGGAAAAGCTATTTTAAAGGCTAAGCCTGACCTTAAGCAAAATTGCAATGTTTTCAATCCCTTCTCCATCTCCCCTTTGTTAATCCTTTAAAGCCTCTTCTCCCTAGGGTCTCCAGGCTTTCCCTAGTCCCTCCTGTGACAGCCAGGAGGGGGTATAGGGAATCTCATAAGCCTATTCCTGCTAAGAGATTAGTGATCCAATGCATAAACTCCTATAGACTTTACTCTTACATTTTTTACTAAGTAACAGAACTTCATATTAGAAAGAGATCCAAGTACTTCATCTTATGCTTTCTAAAGATTCTCTCTCTCTCTCTCTCTCTCTCTCTCTCTCTCTCTCTCTCTCTCTCTCTCTCTCTCTCTGTCTCTCTCTCTCTCTCTCTCTGTCTCTCTCTCTCTGTCTCTCTGTCTCTGTCTCTCTCTGTCTGTCTCTCTCTCCTTCTTTCTCTCCCCCCCTCTCCCTCAACCTCCCTCCCTCCCTCCTCCCTCTCTCTTAATCTATCTTTCTCCCTCTTTGCCTCTTTTTCTTTCTCATTGTTTCTCTATTTTTGTCTTTCTCTTTATTCTGTTTTTATGTTTCTCTCAAATTAATTATGTGTGGAGAAATAACGGAAGACAACAAAAGCTACTCAGAGGTAGAACTTGATATAGGTCTTAATGACCAGTCTATAGGTAGGTAGCATCTCTGGCATTTTGAAGTGACATTATCAAAAATGTGGAGAAATGTGGGACATTTTTCAATAAGAGAGAGAGAGAGAGAGAGACAGACAGACAGAGAGAGAGAGAGAGAGAGAGAGAGAGAGAGAGAGAGAGAAAAACAGAGACACAGAGACAGAAAGAGACAGAAACAGAGAGAGACGCAGAAACCCAGACACAGACACACACACACACACACACACACACACACACACACACACACACAGATCCCTTATATACATATCTGACAAATATTCAGATAATACTTAAAAATCTTCAATGAGATGAAATCTGAATAGCTTGAAGTGTAAGAAACCATTCATCCTCCATTTCTGAAAATGAAAAAGTCATACAAAGAGGAATAAAACACCAAGCTTTGTAGCATGTGGGTAAAAGTGATTGTTGGGCTCAAGGATGTTATAGCTCCTAAGATCTCTGAATTCTCAGTAAGTGGGCAATCCTATGTGTGTGTCATATATAGAATCCTCAAAGCATCTTATGCAACAAAATCCCTATGCCTTACTCCTAATTGTGTCTCCAAATTGACAATGTACATTTATCTTGTTACTAGTTCAAATGCCCACTTAGTCATTACCATTTACCAATATCATTCTCACTTCCTAGGGTGGAGCCAAGATGGTGAAGTGAAGCCAGGAAGCACCTGGAGTTTCCCTGGAAAACCTCATGAAACCAATAGTGTTCATTCTTATGATTATATTCCCATTTGTTGCTAAATGTGTGTAAATATCTTCCCTATGTATTACCCTTTAAGCCAGATACACAGCAATCATCATTATTATGTTTTGTTTTCTGATTCAATATGAAAGTGTTAAATATCTTTTTCTGATTTTTCTGTAATCTGTCCTACATATTCAAGTCCATAAGAAAATAATTTTTATTCATTTGGGGATCAGGTTCTTCAAAGGGATTTGGGCTTTCCTAGTTGCTGGAAAGGAGTCATTTCTTCCTCAACATCATTATTTTTGGTAATATATACTTGAGGAAATAAGATTTGTTTAGAAAATATTTCAGAATTTTTTTTTCAAAAATGTTGAAGTGAACTTTTTTTTCCTGTTACTGTTTTGATTCCATGATGTATATATCCCATAATGAACACTATAATACAAGATAATCAATTTTTTATTTATTTATTTTATTTTTTTGCTAAGGCAATTGGGGTTAAGTGACTTACCCAGGGGGTCACACAGCTAGGAAGTGTTAAGTGTCTGAGGTCAAATTTGAACTCAGGCCCTCCTGACTTCAGGGCTGGTGCTCTATCCACTGCGCCATCTAACCCCTCATGATCTAATTTTTCATGAAATATTTCTTGTTTCTGAACAGATAATAAAACTCTGACATCTCCTTTATTTTCCTTCATAATAAATGTCTTTAAGTTATTCCTTGATTTGCCTGCAATTCCTTTTTCTATTCAAGTTTGACTTATAGCAGGAATATATATATATATATATATATATATATATATATATATATATATATATATATATATATATATGTGACTCGGTTTAACTAGATTTTTGTAGAGAATTTCCTTGAGGACATGGAAGAGATCTTGTGAATTATTAAGTCTAACCACCCTCTAATTTGTAAATGAGAAAACTAAACTCTAGAGAAGTTAAGTATTTGCCTAAACTTCCATAAAAGTGATAGGATTTGAAATCACACCTTTAGACTCCAAATTATAACTCTCTTTATATCATGTGTGGACAGCATGCTTAATTTTGTTCTACACATACTGATTTTTGCCTATTATATCACAAGAGACCTTGAATCTTTTAGTATCCATCTTATTATAAGAGAAAAATGCTATTAGTATTGAGGAAGAGAATAAGTTTGCAGTATTGTCCTCAAAACTAAGTAGTCTACATCTTGATAGTACGTTTTCTGTCTGATAGCACGTTAGGCTTTGCTCTCAATACACCTCCACATCAAGGAATTCTGTGGCCTATTATGTATTTATAGATATATATGTGAAATATGCATCCTTTTAATTCTATTTCTGGATTTCAAAAATGTTGCTTATTGCAGCATGAGGTTAAAGGAGAAGCACATTCTTGGAGTTGGATGATAACAGATCATATGTCAGCTCATATCTATAAATGAAGTTTTGACTTTAGTCCTGGAGCATGAATCTAATTCGGTGTTGATGAATTACATTTTTGAGATTATTCCTAGTTTTGCATAGGGACATCAAGTATCTTTTTGTAATGGGTATATTTTAAGATTTTAAAATAATAACCTACAAGAAATATTGCATTTTCTATTTTAAGGACCCAACTTTATTCAATTATGTAGTCTATGCATGAGAACAATAGATAAAAAAAGATAAATATTAAAGCTTATAATATATCTATACCTATATATTCATACAAATTGGATGCAGATCTTGCTTGGCCTTGGTTCCTTTGCATAGGGAACTCCTTATGAGGAAACTCCCTCTGTCAATGCACATCAACTATTATTCTGTATGCCATTAGAGGCAGTTAGGCAGCACAATGTATTGAGCATTGCACCTAGAATCAGGAATTGTGCTTCAGACACTTACTAACCATGTGACTTTGGATAAGGCATGTAATTTTTAATTATCCTCAATTGTAAAATGGGAATAATAAGAGCATCTACCTCCCAAGGTTGGTGTGAGGATTAAATGAGTTATTTTTAAGTTGTTTCAAATAGTGGTAATTAATAACTGCTTTTTCCCTTCTTTCTTTTTCCCTTTTTTCTTCTCTTTCTTTTCCATTAATACTCTCAATATAGCAAATAGGAATGTTTATTGAATGTTAGGCAGGATCCTTGTGACATTTTTAGGAGAATATGGACATCAGTCATACAGAATAATTAGACCTAAATGGGTTTTCATTCATAAATGAAAACATTAGTCAATCAGATTATTTAAATATATGCATATAATATCTGTGTGGGTGTTTGTGTGTCTAAAATGAAATGGAAAATTGAAGCTACTGCCCAGATAATTTGAGCTAAAGCATTACCATTGAAGCTAAATCCTTCTCCTCCTTTCCTGGATGATCCCAATTGTCAACCCATGTGGAATATATTCATCACATTATTATTTCATCTCTTTATTCATTTGGCTTGTATGACATCCAAAAGTTGGGCACAATGCCTTAAATCAGCAAAGGGCCCCACATCTTGGGTGGAGGCTACATGACTCAATAATTTTAGGAATTCTCTGCCAAAGAAGATCTGTAAGGTCTCCTCCCTGTTTCACCATTGACATAATGTAGTCTATAGTTGAGACAAACATAGTTATTTTTTCATCTATCTACTGTTAAAAGAGATAGAGCAAGAGATGTCTGTGCACTTGCTGAACATTAGACAAACAGAAATTGAATGATGAATTGAACCATGTTTTCCCTCCTGAGTATAGCAAATAAAAAATAAAATCTCTTGGGTAGAGATTAAAGAAAATATTCCATAACAATCTATTATTGTGAGGATAGAATAAACTCTGTGAATTTCATATATTCATTTCTATCATTTAAAAACACCATCTATGTTAAGCAAACACTTTTGTGACTTGGTTTAGAGTTGAGGAAGTATCATAAATGAGCCTATATGGTTGCAAAGTTTATTTTCTGTGAACCTATCAGTTCTGCCTCAAATAATAGAATATAATATTGCATTCCTTCTTTTAGAATCAGATAAGATTATGAAGTTGTGTTTAGCACACACTCAAGATTTTGATTGCCTTATTTTACTTAAGATTTGTTCTATTTGCAAAATATTCCATTTATTCTATAGAGAAAAAAATAACTCAACCTCTATTTTCTGCTTCCCTCCCTTTCCTTCTTTAAAGCATTAACAAGTCAGCTTCAGGAAGGAAATATCTATTTACAGTGGCCCATAGGAAAAAAAAACACACAGAAGAAACATTCATAATTCTTCCTTGAATTGTTGCCACTGATGTTTTAGAGGATTTGATTAAACAAAAGCAAATAAAACATAATTATTTTATTTAACTTTTTAAAATAACAACAGGCATTCTTTAATATCTATTTTTCTATCATTGTAAATTAGGACACTCCTTTAATAAAAAGAATTTCATTTTTTGCTGAAGGGAAGCAAACAAATCATGTTACTCCACCCACTGATTAAAGATTCTATTGCTATTATCTAATTATTGGGAAATATGAGCTAAAGAGAAGATTCCAGCAAATGAGTGGCTAATAAATATAGGCTATGAGTGGCCTGAGGATGTGATAGAAATAAACACCACTAATTATTCTTAAACTTGGTGATAAGAGCTTCATTTGGAAAATACTTACTGAAGAGTAATTTAATTCATTTTCATGGTATCCCACTTGGGTAAAATGGACCATAAGCATCAATCTCCTGGTTTTCCATCTGGAGCATCAGTGTTTTAGAACAAAGAGGCAAAGAGTCATGTTCAAGGATAAGGTAGCTTGGTATACACAGGTAATATGTAGCACTGAGTTACTCATGGGAATCTTTGATTCCCAAGAAGCAATCCCTAAGATTTTAGTCCCAAAGAGCTTAGTACAAACAATTTTTTTTCCATCCAAAACATTAGAATATCTGTATCAAATATAAAATTTTAGTGGCCTGGATTTAAAAAAGAAAAGAAAAAAAACAAATTATTATGAGTTTAACAGATAACTAGATTATTAAAGTAATAAAAAAAAAAAACATACCCTAATTCTCAAGTCTTCTCTGTTCCAAATTCCTATATTGTTGGCTGAATCTGATACTTTACTGTAAAATGAAATCCTAGAGGGAAAGAAAAGAAATAAGATATATTAAGCATTTAGTAAGTACTATAAATAATAAATATAAGAATCTGAGGAGGATTTAACTCTGGTCTTCGCAACTCAAAAGTCCAGCACTCCATCCACTATGTCACCTAATTGCCATAGCCAGGGATTTACTGATAAAAGTAAGAATTCAAGAACCTGCCAACTTTTTCACTCTTTTGATTCTATTAAGCTCATGTCATATTTTCCCAATCACTATTTTTGTTCATAATCTCTAAGAGTATTTCTTGCTTTGTTTAGTTTATTGAGAATATTAATGTTATCATATACAGTCTCTGTCTCTGTCTCAGACTTTGTCTCTGTCTTTCTGTCACTCTCACACCCTATTTCTTTCTTATCTTATGATAAATCATAATATATTTATAAATGATATTACATATATATATAAATGTATGTGTATGTATATATCTGCATATATATATGTGTGTGTTTCCTTAATTTCTCTCCTTTCCACATCGAAAATTTTTGATATATCCTCTCTTCTCCTCTGCTATTTCATTTGAATTATGCCTGCTTTTTGCCAAGATTAATCATGTCACCTACACTATCAATTCAATGCTTTGGAGTCTATTCTCATTTTATTTTATTTTATTTTTTTCATTATCCCTTCTCTCCTAATTCTTTTTTTTTTTCTCCTGAGGCAATTGAGGTTAAGTGACTTGCCCAAGGTCATACAACTAGGAAGTTTTAAGAGTCTGAGGTCAGATTTGAATTCAGGTCCTCCAGACTTCAGGGCTGGTGCTCTATCCACTGTACCACTTAGCTGCCCTTTTATTTCCTAATTCTTAGTCTTTTCTTCTCTTTGTCTTTCAAGGACTCTCCGGTGTGGGCAAAGGGCAAGCTGTTCCTTTGTTGATTACATAATTTCCCCCTCTCTGGTTCAACTCTTCTGTCTCTTCTTCTTGTGTGATAGCAAAAGGATAGCTATTCCCACACCCAATGTTGGGCTACATTTGAATATTTATAGGTATTCTTTATCTGGCTTGATTATCTTCTCTAGTTATCTCACTATTTTTCAGAAACACTGCATCTAGTCTTTCCTTAGTAACATTTAATTTTTTTTCATTTTTTTTCTTCAAAGCTTTGCTCAAATATCACCTTCTTCATATACTTTTTTGTGTCCTGTTGTCTCAAATTACTTTATATTTATTCTGTCTCTATTTTGTATGCTTATTTGCATGCATATTGATGCACACAAAGCTTACAAAAGTAAGCTTTTTGAAGCCAGAGATTTTTTTTTTTTTTAACGAGTTTGTATTCCTAATGCCTAACATAGTGCTGGTACTTATTTGTACATACATAATTAGTGCTTGATGATTGATTTTTTTTTCAATCTCTTGATTCTTGAAATAACACTATATGCTAATTTTACTTTTTTCAGTTACTATTTACATTTCTACCTCTTGACTTTTTCCTCTCATTGCTCTATTGAAAAACTCTTGAAAATTACTGTTATGGAAAAGATAATGATTAATGTTAGAGGAAATGTGGGAAAATGGGGACAATGATACATTTTTGGTGGGGTTGTGAACTGATCCAATCACTCTGGAGAGCAAGGAGCTATCAAACTGTACATACATTTGATCCAATTGTCTCTACTGGGTCTTTATCATAATAAAGTGATCATAGTGAAAGGAAGCACATGTGAAAAAAAGGTTTTTGTAGTGGCAAGGAACTGGAAACTGAGTGGATGCCTATAAGTTGGGGAATGGCTGAATAAGTTATGGCATATGAATGTAATGGAATATTATTGTTTCATGAGGAGATATCAGCAGGATGATTTCAGAAAGGTCTGGAGAGACTGATGCTGAGTGAAGTGAGCAGAACCAGGATATCCTTGTACACAGCAACACGAATATGTGATGATCAACTCTGATGGACTTGGGTCTTTCCAACAATGAAATGATTAAGGTAAATTCCAATAGACTTGTGATGAAGAGAGTGGTCAAATAGGTGCTCTTTTTTGAAGGCTTGTAACTCTGGTGGAGTAACTTTATGTTGGGTTTTCATCAAAAGTCCAAACTACTATGTCAGCTGCTCCATTGCAAATGGGGTGAGAAATTTTGACAACTTATAAATGGAGTTCTTTACCAAAATTTCTTCAATAAAGTAGGAAAGATACCCTCAGAAATGTAGAATTAATTATAAATATGTCTAATCAAGAAACTTGCAGGGGAATATCAACAGCTAGTTCAAAGTACAACAGGATTCAGTTAATCCTTAAGCTTGTCAGTATTATGTGATAGTAACCAGTCCAAGGTCAGTAGGGCCATAGATTCCTTTGGTTATTTATCATCAATAACTTCCTGATTTCAAGATATATTGATATCTTCTTGGAGCTTCTTCCTCAACAATTCTGCAACATATGAGGCCATTTTCCATCATTCATGTTTTATGTTCTTCTCTCTATGAAAATGGACTCCCTTGCTTTTGGTTTTGGTGTTTTCCCTTCTAAATCACTCATTTTCTCCTTTGGGAATATCTTATCATCTTATGTATTTAAAAAGAAAACTAGCTTAAAGATGTGAATGTTGCCTCCAACTACGCAAATCATAATCCATCGAGGCTAGCCCATTCTCTTTTTTACAGGATCTCCACCCAAAATATAAAAGATCCTTCTTCACTTCTTGCATATTAAGTAGATTATCTGAGCTATACATCAATTTTTCCTCATCTTTACTGATGAAATATAAGAATTCTATATGCCTCTGATGGTTACTTCTTATGATTCTATGATCTCATCCACTAAGGCTATTTGATATTTTTAATCCAGAAAATTCCCATGCCCAAGAAGCAGCTGCTCCTTTTTTCTCCATTCCTCTTTATGCTTGACTTGAAGCTATTTCCTTTAGAGCTTGATCATACATCTGTTTCATAATAAACACTTCCAGGTAACTACAGGAAGCAACAAACAGCATTTTGTCACACAAAGTTGGCCAGAAGCTTTGTCAGCCTACTGTTCTATAGGTTCTGAACACACACTTTTACTCTAAAACAAAATGCAAAATAACCTGCATTCAAATAAACTATTGTCAACTAATAATTACAAAGCTTATCAGGTTTCCTGTGCAGGATAAGCATGATTTTGGGGCTTCCTTGATAGAAGCAATACAGTATACAATTCAGAGACAAAACTATAGGGAATTAACAAAAAAGCCTGTTTTAATATATTGGTGCCATTTAATGTTCTTGAGGCCCTTAAATCTTGTGGTGGAAATTGTGCCAGATTACATTTAGAGGACTTAGTTTTGAATCCTGCTTTTGCTACTTATTATCATAATTATTTATTATTACAGCCAATAAACTATGATTAATTGGACCATTCTGGATTTTAGTTTCCACCTCCTAAAATGAGGAGGCTGGAATATATGACTTCTTAAGTCCCTTGGAGCTTTAGAGTTTTGATTTGTGGTATTTCATGCAGCATTTCAAAAATCAGGTTTAAAATGCATATTACCCAAGGAAATACTAAAGAAGGGAAAGGGACCTGTATATGCCAAAATGTTTGTGGCAGCCCTTTTTGTAGTGGCTAGAAACTAGAAAATGAATGGATATCCATCAATTGGAGAATGGTTGGGTAAATTATGGTATATGAATGTTATGGAATATTATTGTTCTGTAAGAAATGACCAATAGGAGGAATACAGAGAGGCTTGGAGAGACTTACATCAACTGATGCTGAGTGAAAGGAGCAGAACTAGGGTTTATTATACACTTCAACAATGATACTGTATGAGGATGTATTCTGATGGAAGTGGATATCTTCAACATAGGGATAATGTTGTTAAAAAAAATTACCTATGCATATATACTGTCAAAAAAAGTTGTAATTATAAAATTAATTTAAAAAATAAAATGCATATTAATATAATTTTGTGATGTGAGGCAACTTGATTGGTTATATTGATAGAAAAAAGCATTAAGATAAAAGGTGGGAAATAGAAATTGAGTGAATAAATGGGAAAAAAGCATTTATTAAATGTGATAAGTATATGATAAGAAATCCCAATTTCCAAGTTCACATCTTAGTTGGGGGAGACAATACCTCTAGGAAAGTTCAGAAATGCCTTAGATGGTAATGCCCAGGAGTTTAAAGATTATGGTGGAATTCCAAATTATCAGACCCAAAGAAACAGAAGGTGTTATGATAAAGCCAATAGTAAAGACTAGTGTTCCTCCATGTTACTCTATAGAGTGTAGTGGATGACTATTCAAGTACTATAACCATCCATATCATACCATTCTATGCTCATGATTTTTAAGAATAGTGCGAATATTCTCCAGGTCATAGTGGTTTAGTAAACTCTAATTTTATGTTGAGAGAAGGGAAGAAGAAGAAAAAAATTGGGGGGGATGATTGAGAGAGAAAGCAAAGTAGGTCTTTGTCAGAAATAACATATGATCTTATGTTGCAGGCTTCACTGAGCCTTCTAACCCTTGGTAAGATTTTAGGCATGGGGCAGATGGATAGAGGAATAGGCTGACTTCCTTCAGAGTCTGAGCTACTGCACACTGACACAATTGGTGGGACAATCCATTTCTTCATAAATTGTCTTATAATAACTTCCTTAATTTCCTTCCATTACCCATTCTTTTGTTAACAACATGTCTCACTATTACTCTTTCTGTTATTCAGCTAAGTTTCTGTAGACATACTAGACTTCTCTGGGATTGCATGGATAATAAGATTTGGTGATTTATAGTTTTTATCAGATGTTAGTGAAACCTTTGATCTCTCTAATATGGTATATTTGTGCCAAACTGTATGACCTTTGGTTTGATGTTGAGTGATGTGGATAGCTGGAATTTACTATGTTTGGAGAATTCAGAAACACTTATGAGATATATTTGAACAAACTTCTTTTTTAATGAGACAAAAATTATTTAATGTTTTAGTGACATGGATTAAATCTGTGACCTCCTGAGATCCTTTTCAATGCTGAATTTTTATGATCTTATACTCACATGGATTGAGTTTCAGATTTTAAAGATAACTAAAAGCATTCTGACATAATAGACAATGTACTCAGTTAAGAGTCAGTAATTAGGTTCAATTCCTATCTTTCATTCTTGCTCAATGCAAATCATTTAATTTCTCTGGACCTTAGTTAATTTACTAAATCTCTAAGTCACAGATACAGGTGTGATCTGCCTTAATAGAAATAATTTTCATGCCCTTGGGGCAAAACACCTTATTTTTAATTTAGGGTAGATTTAAATGTATTTCTGGAAAATTGCATCAAATGCCAGCATATATAGAAAGTGATTGACTATAATTCAAAGGAGAGTTCAATAACTTAATATTAATATAGAAAGGAAGACAGATGTGATGCCATAAACATTTCACCAAGAATAAAATAGGCTATGATACTTTCACTATACTTGGTCTGGTGGCTGTTGTCCTTCATTCTCAAAGAGGACCAAAATGATATCATTATTTTAGAATATGTCTGACTTTTGCCAATCAGACCAAGACGAGCTTGGAATGCTCTATCATAGGTCAGCCATGAATAGTTCGTATGAACATTTGGGGTGGACTCTTTAATTTCATTCACCTCACATTTCTTCTTAGCTACTTCAGTTCTGTGTAGCTTATTGAGCACTGCACTTCTCTGAGGAGGTCACACCATGTCATACAAACAATTCTAAAGTTCTTAAAAGAGACCTTGATAGTATCCTTGTATCACCTTTTTAGACCACTACGTGACACTTGTTCTGTGTGAGTTCTCCATAAATTGTCGTTTTGCTAAGTGTACATTTAGAATTTGAACAATTTGAGCCAACAGAACTGTGCTCTCTGCTGTGGAGTTTGAATCCTTGGCAGTTTAGTTTAAGAAAGGACCAAAGTGTCTATTACCTTATCCTGCCTGGTGATCTTCAGAATCTATTTAAAACAATTCAAGTGGAAGTGATTCAGTTTCCTGGCTTGGTGCTGGTATACTGTCCAGGTGACACATGCATACAACAATGAGGCTAGCACAACAGCTCTGCAGATTTTCAGTTTGGTAGTCAGTGTGATACCTTTCTTCTCTCATACTTTCCTTCAGAGCCTTCCAAACATTGAGCTAGATCTGGTTCTGTGTGTGGCTATTTCATTGTGGACATCCCTGGAAAATATATTGCCAAGGAAAGTGAACTTATCCACAGGATTCAAAACTTCTCCATTTGATGTAACCAATGGTTTCGCATTTGGATAATGTAGTGCTGGATGACGGAGTACCTGTGTTTGATAATTGTTAGATAAAATTAGTATAAGCAGCATAGAATTGATCCAGATTTTGTTGCATCTCAGTTTGAGAAGCTATAAACATCTAAAAGCAAAACAATAATGTACCAATACTCCCTCCATTATAGTTGTGGTTTACAGACTTTTCAAGTTAAAGATTTTACCATTATCATGTTTGTCTTCATTGAAGACATTTGACAACATAGCTGAAAATATTATACTTAAAACGCATGAGAGAAGACACATAGATTTATTTCATTTTATTGGTGACTAGCAAAGCACAAGGACATTGCTCATTACCCAGAATCTGGGCAAGCATGTTTCCACCAAGAAAATGATGCACAATACTGATGAATTTTTCTGGGCAACAAAATTTTGACATAATTTTTCCTAAGCCCTCATGGCTGACAGTATCAACCTATTTACAAATGTTGTGTGCCCACTTCTTTTCTGCTCATGACATTTCTCCTGTGGTTGTCAGACAGGGACCACCATGTTGATTGTTCCTTGGCCCCTTTTGAAGGCACACTGGTTCTTAGGTATATGATCTTCTTCCAGATATCAGATCAGCCTATTAAGAAGGACTCTGGAAATATTTTTTTCCAGTAATAACTAAGAGAAAGTTGCCCTGTAAATGTCACAGGAAAATCTATTTCATTTAGCTTTATAAAGTTGGACAATGGAGGTATCTTTGAACTCCTGGGACATAATCTCCTCTTGCCATATGATCTGGAAAATGTCAGTCACATTTTGAATGAGCAATGGATTCCTCCCCCATCACCTTATAAATCTGAATGACATTTAATAAACTGAATTAAGGAGAAGAGACAGACAGGATGTGAGAGTGAGGAAGGCAATGTGTGGCACAGAGTGCTCTACATCAGTCCATCAGCCCATTTATTATCTGCAAGTTGAACATTCACATTCAACAAAAACAAAGGTCTCAAGGCAAAAGGACTATCAAAAGAATTAATGCCAACAGATTAGAATGCTTCTCTGGGTCCAACAGTTTGTTGCTAGCTTGGAGGGTAAGTTGATAACAGTTGTAACAGTTGACAGCAGTGGAGCAGAAAAGGAGGGAACAACTTTCAGAGATTTGGTGTACAGAATAATTGTAAAAATTAAGACTGATTTGATCAAAATGATGGGGAAATTCAGAAACTGCTAAATGAAAAACAACAACTTTGCAGGGTGTACCAGCAGGATATATCGTTTGTCCATCTCTAAGAAAGTAACATTCAATTCCGTTAAAAGTAAAGTACAAGCAAGACTTAGAGAGATGACAAATTCTTGGTTCAATTAAAAAAAAAACAGATTAAAGTAAGTTTTATGCTGATAGGAACAGTGAAAAATACTTTTTTATGGTGCCCTGAATACTATTTATGGGTGAAAGACCCATAGGTGCAAATGGTGCATCTTTACTATCAGTGCTGATGAAATCACATTGACATGATATAAGATAAGAGAGCTGGGCTGAATACTTCCATAGCATTCTCAACAGACAGTTACCAACCAATGTTGAAGACATGGAAGTCAACCTGTCTCTAACTGAAGTTTCAACTAAAGAAGAAGTTACACATGCCATTAGTCTCCTTTAATGTTGCAAAGTACCTGATACTATGTTCTTTGTTGAAATTTTATCTGATAATACATTAGAATCAATTGATTCGAAGAAAAAATATAAATGTATGCTGCTAATTTATTCCAACATTCCATCAAGCAAGAGAAGTTTGAGTGTTTGCTCTTTTCTGAGGTTCTTAGAAGGATGTAATAAGTAAGACAAAAAGTGAGGCATAATAATATAATAAACAAGACAAAAGTAGCATATACAGAATAGAAGATAGGAATGGAGAAATCCATTTTGGAAAGGGATAATTTAAAAGATGATTATTATTCAAAATTGAAAAGTATTTGGTGAGTGAGTATGTTTCAGGCAGATAAAATAAAGATACAAATACAGAAAAAAATGTAAGTTATGTCTGAATATCAAGAAAATTAGACTATTTTGACAGTGGCATATAGGATATATGTAAGTGTAATATGATATAATGTCTAACCGATAATGCCCAATTCAAAACTGAAAACAAAAGTCTAAATCCTTCAATTGTCTTAGTACCTTTTGCAATTTTTGCTAAGTTTGTAGTAAAGTTAATACTTAGCACGAATTGGAATGAGCTACTACTACTCTCAAACTTAGATAGTTGATTTATTTCTCCAATCCCAAATTTTGATTCAGCATCTCACAGCAAAAGATAGAATAAGACAATATTGCTTTAGACTACTCTAAGGACTTTGACTAAATTTAATGTGTAATAGGAAGCCCTGGAAGGTTTCTATCAGAGATAAGATTAGAACAGTGTTTTAAGAATACTTATTTTGTTTTGACAGGAAAATGAGGCAAAAAGTATGTTTATATATATATATATATATATATATATATATATATATATATATATATATATATATATATATATATATATATATATATATATATATACATATATATATACATACATATGGATAATGGGAACAATGGAACTTTTATATGTAGTTCTATTTATTTTTTCTTTTGTTTATAGAATATAAATTTAAAAAGTTTATTGGTGGAGGGGATGGACTCTTGGGGAGAAAGACTGAAGGCTTAAAAATAAAGTAAACTGACAAAATAGGAAGATGGGATGAAATGATCTATACAAGTAAAGGCATTAGGTTTGGAAATGAAAGAGAAGACTTTAGGCTAAGATATTAAGAAGGTTTTTTTTTTTCATATAGATGAGTAAAGTTGAAGAAATTTAAGTGAAATGTCCTTGATTTCAATAAAATAGGAGCTGACATAATAAGTGAAGAATGAGGGGAACTGTATGGGGAGTATAGGGAGATTGAAAAAAAAGATTTAGAACATCCATTATCAAAATATAATGTGAAGTGAATAAGACATATGGATAAGGATCATAGAATATCATTTGGGTCTAAAATATATTAATCTGTAGTTGTCAAAGTCGGCAGTTTTTTCTCTTCACTTATTATTGGCCCACCAATTTTGAAATAGAAAAAATAGAATATTGGAAGCATCTTGTCATCTATATTTTCCTTCTCCTTTTCATCAGGCAAAATGATTCCAAATCCCTACTTTTTAAATAGAAACCCTCCAATATCATTTAGGATCCAACAAACAAATTGCAACAATGTAACATTGTTTAATACTGTTTCAGGCAAACTTATGACTCATAATCACCTAGGTAAAATACTAACTCCCCCCCCAAATAAATATTTTAATATAATTATATTGAACAGATATAACCTCCAAACTACCTGGAATAAAATGTTCTGGAATTATAGAGACTTATAGAAACATATTAAAACTATATATAAACAGAAGGAGATATATATCCTTCCTGCTTTCTTGTCTGTTACTGGAGTTGCCCCAAATGTGCTTTTAGAATATTTGCAGAAGATAAGCCTCTATTCCAATTACAGGAATCAATTATTTTTGTCCAATTGCACAATAGTTCAGGAAATATTAAGCATAAATGAACATTGGAAAAAAAATAACTACTTGTCTTAGGACCATTTCTATTTAAATACCACTGAACATAAAGATGAAAAGAGTGAGATGATTATAATCATAACTCAAATTATAGAGCATTTTAAGATGTATAAAGCACTCTTTATTATCTCATTTGATCCTCACAGCAACCTCTAAAAAAAGCTTCTATTATTATCTCCATTTAATTATATGAAAGTGTAAGTTGCAGAGATAAAAGACAAGGAATGGGCTAAAGAGTACTGTGAGCTGAAATTAAAGTTTTTTTTTTTGTTTGTTTGTTTGTTTTTTTTTTTTTTTGGTTCCCCCCCCACTCCCAGTAACGATTAAAACAGGAAGAAGGTTGCTTTTGGAGTTTCCTTTATATTTTGTGTGTGTGTGTGTGTGTGTGTGTGTGTGTGTGTGTGTGTGTGTGAAAGCCTATGTGCCCCTATTCAAAGGAGATAATATTTTTAAAGCATTTAGCCCAGTGACTGTCATAATTTAATTGATTACTAAATGCTTCCTCTTTTCTTCCCGTCTACTACCCCAAACAGAAAAAAAAAAAGTTGTTAAATAAAATTAAAATGAAACTAATCTTATTTTAGATTCTTCAGGTTAAGAATTCTGCTCTAAAGGAGTAATTGTCAAAGCTATATGATCCTATATTTTTGTGAACAGTGACCCCTATGTAGAACTCCCCCTTTGCCAAATCGCCTTTGGAGAAGAGCAATTAGCTCAATGGATGCAAAGTTATTGCTAGATTTTAAGATTATAAGTCAGTCATCAAACATTGGGGAATGGCAATAAATGAAAATAAAGTAAATAAATAATAAATGAAATAAGTAAAACATAACATGGCCCTGGGGCTGGACTATAATGCAAATTTTCTCTTTTGACCAGGAACAATGCACATGATATCTCGAGGGCAGTGACATTAAAATGGGACACTTTAATGATTTCTTCTCATATCAGTTTGTACTTAACTGGTACTATATATCATATAGTACCCAATTATTGCATAATATATAATATTATTGGGTAATAATTTGGTAATTATTGGGTAATTGGGTAATATGACAATAGAGAGCTGGACTTCATATCAAGAAGAGTGGAGATAAAATTCTATCTTAGATAATAGCTATGTGACTCTCTATAGGTCACTTCATTTTTGTTTGCTTCAGTTTTCTCATCAGTAAAATGTGGATACTATGAGGATCAAATAAGATGCTATATGTAAAGTGCTTTGTAAACACAGAAGCACTACTTCAGTAGTAGTAGTATTTTTTTAAAAAATAAACATAGTTAATATATTTTCTGCCTTTACATTTCTAATTAGACAAATGGAAATTGAAAGAGGGGAAGATGACTGAAGACACAGAAAAGTTTTCACAATATGGAGGTCATATAAGATGGTCTCAGTCTTAATCATCAAGGTTATCTGGTGGTACAATAGGCCAAAGTGGCTGAAAACTTGAGGAGACTAAAGAATAAAAAACTGATCATATCAATAAAATAATTTCTAATTGTTATTGGATGATTATGATATTTTAGGAAGTGAATTCTTTCATAATGACTAGATTCTTTAATAAAATAGCCACTTTATTTATATTCTATTTTATTAGAGTTGATTCAATTAAATACAATGAGTATTTAATAAGACCCTACTTGATAGAGGATTATTTTTAAATGATAGGTGCCAGGCTAAGCTCCAGTTGGTCATTGTTTGAGCCTTGATTGACTTAGAGTGAGTGTAAATAATGATTATTTCTGCTTTGGCCAGAAACCTTGAGGATCTCCTCTCCCAGATTGACTTTTGCTTTTTATTCTTTCTTTCTTTTTTCTGTACTAGGCAAAAGGCCATTTTTGCCTTGATACTAAGTTAGCCTTAATCACTTAATGGTATTCATTTAGTCAAACTGAGACTTGTCAAAGACCAAAGCTTAAAAAAGGCCAAAGCCTCTCACTAAATCCAGGGCTATCTCCAGTCATCCTAATCTATATCCTGTCACTGGACCTAAAAGGCTGTGGAGGAGAAAGAGAGGCAAGTGACCTTGCACAACCCTCTGTCCTTTAAATCCAATTCAGTTGTATGCCATGGTCTTCTTTGAGAATAAGGGATAATCAACAACAAATAACTAGATCCAAGGTAAGGATACTGAGTGGTCCAGAGCATAGAGCATCAGGTATGGAATCAGATTGTTATATTCCTGAGTTTAAATCCAGTCTCCAACACTTGGCTAACTAGATGATCTTGGCAAAGTCACTTTTAACACTGTTTGCCTCAGTTTCTTTTCTATGAAATGATCTGGAAAACAAATAGGCAAACTATTCTAGTATCTTTTCCAAGAAAACCTCAAATGAGATCACAAAGAATTAAATACAACTGAACAATAACAACCAAAATATAGGACACTATCTTAGGGGATGGAGAACCAAAGACAAAAACATAGAAATCTGTCTATAAAAGGAGTTCATTCTACTGATGGAATAGAGTTCTTAAAGGACACCTAACGATAACTGCAAAGTATATTCAAAGTAATGCAAGGTCATTTCAAGGAGACAGTACTAATAACCTCAGGAAGGAAATGGCATTTAAGCAGTACTTTGAAGGAAGACAGGGATTCTACAAAATGGGGGTCAGCATATGCAAAGGCATGATGGCAGGAGATAGAATGCTAAGCACAAATACACAAAAATAGATCAGAAAATTAATTATAGGGAAATATGATAGTTATTAAATACAACCATTTTAAAATTGTGCAACTTATAATCCCTTTTAGATTGTGTCATTTAGAATTGGTCAGGGCCAATTCCTTCATTTTAAAAATAAAGAAAATTAATCTTAGAAATATTAAATAAATTTTAAGACCACATAGCAGTGATTTAAACCCAAGTGTGCTAACGCTGTAGTCAATCTTTGCATAGCACAAATCTGTTTTCTTTTGGAATAGACACTAATAAACTTGAATACATGAGAATCCTTATTTTCCTTGCCACTGAATTTCAGTGCAAGTGTGAGATCCTAAGCAGGATTTAGGTAAGACTAAGCTCCCTTCAAAACTGGGACACATATTTCAGCACAGGTCACACAGACTATATTCTTCAGATTTCCTCTATAGTAGTTTTCTCTCTTGTGTTCTGCCAAAGCCCAATTCTATCTGTACAGAGATCACTGACACTAATGATGTTAATGGTGAATGTGCTGTGTGGATAATTGAGGAAATTAGAGGATAACATTTTTTTTTCCATTTGTAACAGGACTCAGAATACAATTTGCCCTTAGTGTGAGAACAATCTATTAATATGGAAGAAGAGGGGGGGAAATGATCTTAGCTCTCTAGACATGTTTTTGAACTTGCAACAAATACAGCTGTGCAAATGAATTTTGACTGAGGGCTCAGCCTGAGTCAATCTATAGGGAAGGAAGAATTTAAATTATACCTGAAAATATGAATCACAGAATGAACCTTGCTCCAGCTCTGTAAATGAAGAGCCTTTAGATAGATCATCTCACTGACATTTGTCAATGTGAAGAGACTAGTGAAAGTTTCTGGGCAGATGGATTTCTTATAGCTATATTCAAGACTACAATAATTTGTCCTTTCTTTAAACTGCCCTAGGGAAAAAGGCTTGTGGTCAGAAATTAAATACATTTTGAGAGTGTTTCCTTTGAAATATTTAATAATTCTGTAATTTCTAGGAAAAATAGAACAGACTTAAATGATTGAATTGATAGAATCCCAAGTAAATATTAAACAAAGAGGAATAGCTTTTCTTTACTATTTTAATGTTAAACATCATATAGATGATGCTTATTTCCTCTACAAATAGAATCAATAAAAAAATAGAAATGATGAACAATTTATATAATTAGTAGAGTTCATTTCAATTCAGCAAATATATGTATGTGTTTATGATGTGTCAGACATTGTGTTATGTATTGAGATACAATGAAACTATCAAAGTCATTGCAGATAGATAGATAGATAGATAGATAGATGAATGGATGGATAGATAGATGGATAGATGGATGGATGGATGGATGGATGGATAGATTCCAAAAAACTCATTGAGGTAAGTGCTATTATTATCTCTATTTTACATATGGAGAATCTCAGGGTTAAAATCATTGATTTTCCTTCCCAGGATTTCAGTGATATCAATTGTGTGAGTTAGGATTTGAACCCACATTCTCCTGACTTCAAATAAAATCTCTTATGTAACATCACCTCTGAAATGAATTTCCATTTCTCCTGCTTAGGCTTTTCTGATATGCTACAGTTCATTACATATTCCACTCCAATGCCTTAGGATTTTTTTTTTAATATCAAAATGAACCTTAAATTGATTCCTAATAACTTCAATCAAGTCATTAAACATTTTGTTTCTTGGACTTTTTAAAAACACATATTGCTACCTTTCTTTGAGAAAGAATGAAATGGTCTCATAAAAATTACAAATAAATTTTTGTTGAACATTGACATGATGTGAGTGGGAAAAAAGATGATCCAAGAATAAATGAGTCAGACGCAGATGCTTCAAATTAAATTTTTCTTAAAATCCTTAAGTGCTCATGGTTAATCATATCAGTTGAGTTATTTAGAAGTTCTACTGATTTGTTGATCTTTTACATAATTCAATTGGAGTAAAAATGTTATTTCACCCTTTGGATAGGATTAGCCACAAAGAAAACATCTATTCAATGTGGCACAACAGAAAAAAAAAAATTAAGGGGCAATATGCCCTTTATTTCCCTTGACTCAATAAACTGGGTCATGGAGACATGAACAGTTGTTTATCTGGTGAAGGAACTATGATGTAATAGAAGCCCTGCCCAGTACTTTAAATGTTTTTAGAGACAGATAATACAGCCATGGCAAGACTTATACATGTGTTTCCTAATATTTTGAATTTTAAAAGTTCTTCTCTGTTTATTTGGGATAATCTTTGGCAAAATATTGTAGACTATGTCCTTTAAGGATGACTAAACTAATTAGAATCCCAATTTTTTCATCTACTGTTATTCCCGATTAAGTTGATTGAACAGATACAATTTGTTAATTAAATTGGTTTAAAATGCAATCTATTTGACTGGTTCAGTGTACAAACTTTATCTCTACATCAATAAAATATTTATGATATTTATTCTCTTGTAGTAGAAATAATTTTATAATTTTATTGTTTGCCAGAACATGTTATCAAGAAATAAGAATTCTAGCTCTATCTTCACCACAAGTAGTCCATAATTTCTCTTACTTACTTTGTATAATAAGGGACCTCATCTATATGGCCCCTATAAAGCTGTTCTATCTCTAAAATTTTATAAATTTTTTTTGGTCTAAGATTCTTTACTTAAGAAATTTTTTTTTTGGACTTAGAAATTCATTAGTATTTCAAAAACCCATGAAGGTGTTTATTTCACATTTCTATTAAAACAACTCATTTCAATCCTAGAGAATCAAATAAAAACTACTACAAACAACAACTTTAGAAAAGCTGCAGGATACAAAATAAATCCACATAAATAATCAGCATTTCTGATTATCAAGAAAGTCCAGCAGCAAGAGATAAAAAAAAAAAAAAATCCATTTAAAGTAACTGTCGATAATATAAAATATTTGGGAGTTTACCTGCCAAGATAAGGTCAGGAACTATATGAACACAATTACAAATACTTTCCATACAAAAAAATCAGAACTAAACAATTGGACCTTGGAAGCTTGTTCTAGCAGGGGAGAGCAGCTACTCGATACCCTTGAATGAAGAATGGTACACCTCTATCAGGGAAGGTCGTCCTCTTCAACCAAGCGCCCAGCTTCAGGAGGGATGCACATAGAGCAGTGAGGGAGGAAGGGGACAGCCACTTAGTCAGCTAGACAAATCGAACCAACTCTGGTGATCAATGGGGTGATAGATGTCACAGCCAGATCACCCTCACATCCAGATCTAAACAACTGGAAAATCAAGAGCTCATGAATAGGACAAGCTAATATAATTGAAATGACAATTCTACCTAAGTTAACATACTTATTCAGTGTCATACCAATCAAATTGACAAGAAATTGCTTTATGGAGCTAGAAAAAAATAATAAAATTAATCTGGCAGAATAAAAGATCAATAATTTAAGGGAATTAACGCATAAATGCAAATGAAGGTAGCCCAGCTGTACCAGAGTTAAAATTATATTATGAAGCAGAGGGCATCAAAACCACTTGGTACTAAGAAATAAAGTAATCAATTAGTGCAATAGGTTAATTCACAAGACATAATAATCAAAAGGCTATAGAAACCTTCGATAAGCCCAAAGACGCAGGCACAAAAATTGCTAGAAAAATTGGAAAATAATATGACTGATACCAGGTATTGACCAACACTTAATACTCTTTACCAAGATAAGGTCAAAATGGGCTCATGATTTAGACATCAAGAGTGAAAATAAAAGCAAATTAGAAGAACAAAAATAGTGTACCTCTCAGAAATTTGTGGACTAACAAGTAGAGTACATTATGTAATACAAAATTAATAATCTTTATTGTATTAAGTAAAAGGTTTTTTTTTTTTTTTTTTTTTTTTTTTTTTGTTTTGTAAAGTAAACCAATGCAGACAAGATTAGAAGAGAAGCAGAAAACTGGAGAAAAAATTTTATATCTAAGGGTTTTAACAAAGGCCTCATTTCTAAACCATATGGAGAATGGATTTAAATTTATAAAAATACAAGCCATTACCTTACTGATAAATGGTCAAAGGATTTGAATAGATAATTTTCAGATAAAAAATTAAAAATCATTTCTAATCTTATAAAATGCTCTAAATCACTATTGATCAGAGATATGCAAGTTAAGCAACATATATAATTGAGTAAGCTGAAATTTGGAACTATACTCAAAAGACTATCAAACTGTGCATATCTTTTGATCCAGCAGTGTTACTACTGGAGTTATATGCCAAAGAGATCTTAAAGAATAGAAAGGGACCTGTATGTGCAAAAATGTTTGTGTCAGCCCTTTTTGTAGTGTCCAGACACTGGAAATTGAGTGGATGCCCATCAATTGGAGAATGGCTGAATAAATTGTGGTATATTCATTATTGAATATTATTTTTCTGTAAGAAATAACCAGCAGATGATTTCAGAGAGGCCTGGAGAGACTTACATGAACTGATGCTGAGTGAAATGAGCAGAACTCGGAGATCATTATATACTTCAACAACAATACTACATGATGATCAATTCTGATGGAAGTGGATATCTTCAACAAAGAGAAGATCCAATTCAGTTCCAATTGATCAGTGATAAACAGAGCCAACTATACCAAGTGAAAGAACATTGGGAAATGAATGTGGACTACTTACATTTTTGTTTTTCTTCCCAGGTTATTTTTACCTTTCTAAATTCAATTTTTCTTATGCAATAAGAGAACTGTATAAATATGTATACATATGTTGTATTTAACATATACTTTAACATGCTTAATAAAAAACGTAATCTGAGAGGAAAAAATGATGAATTTTGGAGGGGATGTGGAAAAACTGGGATAATAAGACATTGTTGGTGGAGTTGTGAACCGATCCAATCATTCTACAGAGCAATTTGTAACTATGCCCAAAGGGCTATCAAACTGTGAGTACCTCTTGACCTACAGTAGCTCTACTGGATCTGTATTCCAAAGAGATAATCAAAAAAGAATAAAGTACACACACATGCAAAATGTTTTTAACAGCCCTTTTTGTAGTGTCAAAAACTGGAAACTGAGTGGCTACCTACTAGATGGAGAATAGCTGAATAAGTTATGTTATATGAATGTTTTGGGATATTGTCATTCTATAGAAAATGATTAGCAGGATTATTTTAGGAAGGCTTGGAGAGATTTGCATGAAATGATGCTAAGTGAACTGAATAGAACCAAAACAAAATTTTACACAGCAACAAGAAGATTATGTGATGATCAACTCTGATAGGCATGGCTCTTTTTAACAATGAAATGATTTGGGCCAATTCCAATACATTTGTGATATAGAGTGACATTTTAATCCAGAGAGGACTGTGGCTTATATTATCAACTTCTCAAGACAGTAAAATTTATAGCTTTAAATTACTATTTGAACAATCAAATTTATCAATAGTCACAGGAAAAATGCTGTAAATAAATATTGATTAGAGAAATTCAAGTTAAAACAACTCTGAGGTACTATTTTTACCTAACACATTGACTAACATAACAGAAAAGAGAAATGACAAATTCTGGGGTGGATATTGAAAAATTAGGACAATAATGAATTATTGGTGAGGTTGTGAATTAGTCCAACTGTTCTGGGGAATATTTTAGGATGATTTCAAAAGTGCTGAAATTTGTGGATATCCTTTGATCTAGTTATTCCAAAACTAAGTTTTTATGTCAAAGTGATCAAAAAAGGAGAAAATGACCTAGTCATCTAAAATATTTCTAATGACTCTTTTTGATATTGAAAAAAATTGGAATTTGATAGGTTACCCATTGATTGGGGAATGACTAAAAAAAATTGTAGTTTATGATTTGATGGAATACGTGTTTGTTGTAAGAAATAATATGCACGATAGTTTCAGAAATACCTGGGAAGACATGTGAACTGTTGTCAAATGAAATGAGCAGAACCAGGACAGTATTATATATAGTAGGAGTAATATTATAATGATCAACTGTGAATAACTCTGTAATACAATGATGAAAGACAGTTCCAAAGGACACATGATGAAAAATATATCATCTACCTCCAGACAAAGAACTGATGAACTCTGAATGCAAATAGAAGCATTAAAATATTTTTCTTGGGTTTTATTGTATGTTTTCTTGCAATATGGCTACTAAAGAAATATGTTTTGCATGACATGTATAATTTATATTATATTGTGAGCCTTCTCAAAGAGTGTGGGAAGGGAATTAAAAGAGGAAATTTGAAACTCAAATTTTAACAAGATAAATGTTAATAAGTTTGTACATGTAATTGGGAAATATTTAATGAAATAAGTTAAAATACATATTTTACAAAGAATTATAATCTGAGTAGAAAGTATTTTCTTAATACCTAAATTTAGCATTAAAATAATAATATTTAGTTTCTTTCCTCTCCTCCCCTACAAAATAACAAACTTTGGATGTATAACTTTTTAAAATTAAAAAAATATACAAAAGAACCCTGTACAACTAAACATGTCTCTTAAAAATATAAATGCCTCTTTGCCATCTAAATTTAGTTTATTTACTATCATGATAAGTGGAAGAGGGAAAATATTTTTGGGAAATAGAATTCCTATTGGATATATTCTCTGAAACAATCTGATCAATTGATTCATATCATAGATGGGGAAAGTGATGTATAAAGACAAAAATATTTGGCCACAATTAAAATGTACAAGATGTGGGATTAAAATCAAAGTCCTTGAATTTCAAGTACAGCATCCTTTCCATAACATTAACTAACATGCGTTGTGTTTGAGTAACAAGATTACAGATTATTGGTAAGTAAGCTATCTTCATATATTACAACTTCTCCCATCTTTTTTTACTTTCTATTTTCATAATGTTGGCAATGAAATCTACTATTAAATGTCTCTCAGTCCAACTCTTGAAACCTTTGACTTTGGCCTGTGTCACTAAATATATATATATATATATTCATTCACTTATGTGTTTGTTAGTTCATTAATTATTTGTTTACTTGCTTATTTATTCATTATCTAGTTACCTATACCTATTTATAATAAATAATGGCAAACCATGATCAGTTCATTTAAGAATTGATATTTTTCAGTTCAGCTCATTCCAAAGTGGTAATTCTTACTTTACCACATTCCATATAATGTGAAAAGAAAGAGAGAAAAGGAGAGAGAGAGAGAGAGAGAGAGAGAGAGAGAGAGAGAGAGAGAGAGAGAGAGAGAGAGAGAGAGAGAGAGAGAGAGAGAGAAGAAGAAGAAGAAGAAGAAGAAGAAGAAGAAGAAGAAGAAGAAGAAGAAGAAGAAGAAGAAGAACAAGAACAAGAAGAACAAGAACAAGAAGAACAAGAAGAAGAAGAAGAACAAGAAGAAGAAGAAGAACAAGAAGAAGAAGAAGAAGAACAAGAACAAGAACAAGAAGAACAAGAAGAACAAGAACAAGAAGAACAAGAAGAAGAGGAGGAGGAGGAAGAGGAGGAGGAAGAGGAAGAGGAGGAGGAGGAGGAGGGAGGGAGGGAGAGAGAAAAATAGATGGAGAAAAAGAGAGACAGATATAGGGACAGAGAGAGACAGTGAGGAGAAGAGGAGAGAGAGACAGAGTGAAGAAGAGAGGGAGGGAAAGAAGGAGAGAGAGAATTATATTCATAGATCCCTATCAATCTACCAGTCTGTCTGTCTGTCTATCTATCTATCTATCTGATTAATTTTTTCCTTCTCCTCCTCCAAGACATTCAACCAGATATTGATCTCTTCTCAGTGGATGTCTTCATTCAAAAGCTGGAGGATCATCTGTTGCATATGTTGTAGATGGGATTCATTTTCAGGTATGGACTGAAGTAAATATTTACTGACATCCTTTCATACTCTAAAATCTGTGATCTTCAGAGCATTATTACAAATATTTAACTTTGTTTAAACTTTAATTTTGAAAAGTTCTGATTAGTATAAATTCCAGTTTAGTAATAAAGACAACACACATTCATCATGACTACATATTGTCTTTTAAAGATGAAAATTCAACTTACTTATTGACTCTCTAATATATTATAAAGGAAGATAAATGTCTACGTTTCATTTGGCAGGAAATGTTTTAAAAAACTCACCCTTCTAAGTATAAAAAGGATCATTATAGGGGAAAATGAGGGAGGGGGAATTGCTAATCAAATTTTGTTTTATTATTTGTGCTCAGTGTTCTAGCCTGTCTAGATCTTTTTGAGTCCTTATTTTATCATTTGAAGTATTATTTTTTTCCTCCCACTTTGTGTCCTCTGATAATTTTGCTTCTTTTGGTAAAAGAAAAGCTCAATTACTTAAGCTTTCTGTACAAGACTTAGCACTCTTCCAAAGGAGGAGCAATATCACAGGTCTGATTGGGGTGAGGTCATAAGGACTTTATTTCATAGTGTAAATTTTAGAGGTCACTGACAATACTTGCAATCCTCTCCTACAGTAAATAACTAAGTTTTGCAACTAATTACCAAGAATAATTGGATGTTTCCCTACAAGCTGTATTCTAGCTCTATCCTGTTTGGTTTTGCATTCCCTCTCCATGAAAGACCTAGATTGCAGTATTTTGGATATATTTCTTAAAGCTTAACAAAAACTTCTCATTACAGTTCTGAGAAATAAGACAATCTAATTTAAAAAAAAAAAAAAAGACTTGAAGATTCTAGAGAGGATATAAAACCAAGATGGGAGAATAAAGGCAGAAACTTGCCCAACCTCTCCCTCAAACTGATCCAAATAACTCTAAGCAAATTTCATAGTTTTCGGAATACTCCAAAAGATAAAGCAGAACATTTTCCTGCCAAAGGCAACTTAGAAGAAAAGATCTGAAACAACAGGGTGGGGTTCTAGAAGCACAACTTGTTGGCACAGCCCCAGCTGTGCCTGGGCCCAAGTTCTGAATCAGTGGCAGTGGCTTCCAGACCTCTCAGCTCAGAGATGTCAAAAAGGAGCTGGAAGTTCAGCAGAAAAGGTCTGTGGGACCAGAGTGGGAGCCCTGGTCTCTCAACTAGATGGCAGGCCCTCCCCCAGCTGCAACCTGGACTCCAGCATCAAAAGGAAGGGACCTCTCAATCAGCAGCAGTGATGGAGACTTCTGTACTTCTCAGGCTGTGGGCACCAGGGAGGAGGCTGTTGCCACAGGGTGGTAGTCTGGTAGGCACCTCAGTACAGTCCCCATCAGCAGAGCTCCAGTCTGGGCCAGAAAACTGGATCTTGCAGTTATGGTGGGATGTGGACACAGCTAACAGCTCCAGGGCAGAAAAAGGTGCTTGTGATCAGATTGCTATAAGGATTTCTGAAAATAGTGGCACAAAATCCTGAAACTTGGGACAGGACTGCTGCCACTCTGGAAGCAGAACCCTACTTTAACAAAGACTTAAAAGCCAAGTAATAGGCTAGGAAAATGAGCAGAAAACTAAATATATATATATATATCTTTGACCACTGAAAGTTATTATTTTGACAAGGAGAATCAAAACATACCACTCAGAAAATGATAACAAAGTCAAAACTCCTAAATCGAAAACCTCCAAGAAAAATAAGAATTGGACACAGACCGTGGAAGAGCTCAAAAGGGATTCTGAAAATCAAGTAAAAGAAATAGAGGAAAGATTAAGGAAAAAATTGAGAGAAGTGCAAAAGAAAATTAAAAAAAAACAAAAAAAAAAAACAAAACAACAACTAATGGGAAGAATACTTTAAGAAGCAAGATTGGCCAATTGGGAAATGAGGTAAGAAAGCTCACTGAGTAAAATAATTTCTTAAAAATAGAATCAAGCAAATGGAAGCTAATGATTTTATAGACACCAAGATACAATAAAGCAAAACCAAAAAATGAAAAAAATAGAAAAAAGTGAAATATTTCATTGGAAAAACAACTGACCTGGAAAATAGATCCAGGAGAGATAATTTAAAAATGATTGATCTATTTGAAAGTCATGATCAAAAAAAGAGACTGGTAATTATCTTTCAAGAAATTATCAAAGAAAATTATCCTTATATTTTAAAACTAGAAGGGAAAATAGAAATTGAAAGAATCCACTAATCACTTCCTGAAAGAGATGCCAAAATAAAAACTCTGAGGAATATTATATTCAAATACCAGAGCTTCCATGTCAAGGAGAAAATATTGCAAGCTGAGAGAAAGAAATAATTCAAGTATAGTGGAATCACAGTCAGGATAACACAAGATTTGGCAGCTTCTAAATTAAAGCCCCAGAGGATTTGGACTATAATATTCCTATGAGCAATGGAGCTAGAATTGCAACCTAGAATCATCTATTCAGCAAAACTGAGTATAATCCTTCAGAGGAAAAGGTGGTCATTCAATAAGACAGGATTTTCAAGCATCTGTGATGAAAAGACCAGAGTTGAATGGAAAATTTGATTTTTAAATACAAGACTCTAGAGGAGCATAAGGAGGCAATGAGGGAAATTATATCATAAGGGTGTTAAAAGATTTTTCTTTTTACATACCTATATAGGAGGATGATACTTGTAACTCATTAGAATGTTTAAGTTGAATATGAAGGGATATCTTTTTTAAAAAATAATGAAATTAAGGGGTGAGAGAAGAATGTATTGTTAGAAGGGAAAGGGCAATTGGAATGCTGAAAATTATTTGCCATAAAAAAGTGGCAAGAAAAAGATTTTACAATGAAGATGTAGAGGGGGAGTGGAGGGTAAATGAACCTCACTCTCAGCAGACTTGGTTCAAATATATATATATGTATATGTATATTATATATATGTATATATATATTCCTACATATATATATACATATATACATATGTATATATATATATACTCAATAAGGATATGGAATTCTATATTATCCTGCATTAAAATACTAGTAGGGTAATGGGATGTGGGAAGGGAAGGAGGGTGATAAAAGACAGGACATATTTGGGGAGGGAGTGGTTAATAGCAAACTACTTTGGAGGAGGGGCATAGTAAAAGGAAAGAAAGAAATGGGAGGGAGGAAATAAAATTAGCAGTAATAATTGTAAAAAACATTTTTTTCAAAGCAAATTTTTTAATGAAATCTATTATTCTCTGGAAAATGATGAGCAGAATACTCTCAGGAAAAAAAAAAAAAAAGAAAAAACTCTGAAAAGTCCTTCATGAACATATGCTGTATATAAAGTAAAAGCAATGTACTATGATGCCTAGTATTACATGACTTTGCTATTCTTAGAAATACAATCATCTAAAATTACTCTGAAGGACTTATGATGAAAAATCTTATCCACTCAGAGGAAGAATTGATCATTTTAATATAGATTGAAGAATTCTCCTTCCCAAAAACAATCAAACAAAAAAGAGTCTAGGAAAAAAAATGTGTTCAGGCACTTTAACTTCTAACAAAGTATGTGACTGGCAGCCTTTTGTAAGATTTTAATTGAAATGTTTGAATCTAGAATCTTCCACTTGAAAAGAAACATGGATATTACAGTCAATAGGAGATTGGTCTTAGAGAAAGAAAACAGTGATTTTAATTCTGAATCTTGACATATACTGACTTAGTGACTCTGGTCAAGTCACTTGACCTCTTAGTACTCAAAGTAAATCTCTTAAGACTACAAGTTCAAAATAATTGTAAATGTTGGAGGTGACATGGGAAAACTGAAACACTAATATGTTGTTTGTGGAGTTGTGAATGATCCAATCATTCTCAAGAGCAATTTGGAACTATGACCAAAGGGCTATCAAACTGTGTATGCCCTTTGACTCAGCAATTTTTCTATTGGACTTATCTCCCAAAGAGAGGTAAAAAAAAAGATAAAAAGAACTTCACATGGAAAAATGTTTGTAGCAGCCCTTTTTGCAGTGGCAAAAAGTTAGAAACTGAATGAATGTCCTTTAGCTGAGGAATGGCTGAATAAGTTATGATGTATTAATGTTATGCAATATTATTGTTCCATAAGAAATGACAAGCACGCTGATTTCAGAGAGTTATGGAGAGAACTGCATGAACTGATGCTAAGTGAAGTGATTAGAACCAAGAAAATATTGTACACAGTAACAGCAAGATTATACAATGATCAATTCTGATGGATGTGACTCTTTTTAACAATGAGATGATTCAGGCCAATTCCAGCCATCTGCATCCAGAGAAAGATCAAAGCATAATATTTTCCTTTTATTTCTTTGCTTGTTTTTTTCTTTCTTTTGCTTTTTAATCTGATTTTTCTTGTACAGTATGAAAATATGGAATATATTTAGAAGAACTTCAAATGTTTAAATTATGTTAAATTGACTGTTGTCTATGTTTGGAGGAGAGGGATGGAAAAAAATTTGGATCAAAAGGTTTTGCAAAAATGAATGTTGAAAACTATCTTTGCATGTATTTGGAAAATAAAAAGCTATTAAAATTCTAAAAAAGAATTGTAACTCAAGTTTTTAATAAAAAATGCTTTTTAAAAAGACTATTCAGAGAAAGTGTCAGTCTGCATTTATAGAGGGAGTTTTGTTAGGCAAATCATAGGATCAGTTATTACCTCTATCTGTCAAATATTACTTAAACCTATTGTGTATATCAGTTTCCTCATTGTTAGCTGAAAGAGTTGGTCTAAATGAGCCTTATTTTCTTTTTCCATTTCTAGTTTTAAAAGTCTTTACCTCTTTGAACTTCTATTACTAATCTGAAAAACGGTGATTGGATTAGATGATAGCTGAGATTCCCATCACTTTCTTTGTGTGAGTAGTAGAGAAAGTTGTATCACATCAATGAGAAGATATATTGCTATTGGTGATAATCAGTGGTATGTCATGAAAAAAAAAAAGTGTTGTACTTAGAATCTATAGACATGGACTCAAATATTGGTTTTAAAATTTAATATTAATTAATTCACCTCTATGAGTTTTAGGTTACCCATATGAAAAATGAAATCACATTTCCTGTACTACTTACCTAAAAGGCTTATAGTGAAAAAAAGTTTCCCAAACCTTAAAGTACTTAAATGTTATTTACTGTTATGCTAGATAAGAAAAAGTGAAAGAGGAACTGAGGAGGAAAATGAGATTAAATGTAAATGAAGAGACAGGGCCAGGATAAAGGAAACATGGATAACCTCTTCCAAGAATTCAAACCAAGGTGATACATTCTCTCTCTCTCTCTCTCTCTCTTTCTCTCTCTCTCTCTCTCTCTCTCTCTCTCTCTCTCTCTCTCTCTCTCTCTCTCTCTCTCTCTCTCTCTGTCTGTCTTCTCTGTCTGGCTCTCTCTCTCTTACTACACTCTCTCTCCTGTCTTTCTCTGTTTATCTGTCTCTGTTATCTCTGTTTATGTGTGTGTGTCTTAGAGCAGACTGCCCTAGATATGAAAGTAGCTAGCTTCCCTTTCTGCCTAACATTCCAATTCAATTCCCCTGCTGTTGTAAAATTGTTTGTGCCATGCTTCTACAGCCAGAACCTCACCAAATAATTAATATCTCACTTAGAACCTACCCCTGTCCCTATGTTCCTTGCCTGCCTTGGTTAATTAAAAGTGATGAAGGATGCTGGCAGCTTACATTTCCACTAAGAGGAGGGAAAAGATCCTGGCACAGTCTGGGTACAATGAATCTGAGGATCATCACTACTGAATGTTGTAGCCTGAAAATTGTTTTGTCAAATTTTCATGGATTTCCCACAATCCCTTGATGTTGTTCCTTTCAACCCAGAGGGACTCAATTCAGGTTTTAAGCCTTTCCCTGTATAAATTCAAATACCATCTTTTTGCATTAGTGGCTTGTCTGATTTTTTTTTTTTTATAAAATATCATTTCTAGGTACAAATGACCTTAAAATTTCTCTTGTAGGCTACAATATACATAGTGTATGTGGTGGTAGGAAAATATTTCAATTTCAGCATTTTTTTCTGCCTTCTTATATTTGAGACAATAGCTTCTTCTAGCTTCATGTAACATTTGGACAATCTGGTCAGAAAGGAATGATGTTAATTTTATAGTTTAAAAAAAAAGGAAAGAAAGAGATCATCTTGTTGCCACTTTTCTCTACTTAGATTTTTTGGCAAAAGACTGGAGAGAAAACAAAGAACAAAAGTTAGGGAAAAAAATGTTAGCTACAAAGTCAGAACGTGCTGCAGCAGGAATCCACCAGCTGTCCTTGAAATGTGTACTATTTACATGAAATATCCTTTTAACTCTGCTCCAGTAGGAAAAAATAATATGTAGTCATAGCCATACCAGCCATCAGGATAAACTATCTGAGGATAGAAATGGTCATTTAAGCCTCTGGACAATCAGAATTGAAAAAGAACAGTCAGAGAAATTGTTACCAGGGGAAAAAAATCATAGTTTTTTCCTTCTTTTTCCTTAAAATAGGAAAAATGCTATATCTCCTATTATTATTATTATTATTATTATTATTATTATTAGATTGTGATGAAGTATCTATTTTAGCTATTTGGAGCAAATGAAGATTCTTGCTTAAAAGGAATCATATTTTTAGAAATCATCTTTTAGATTCTTGGATTATTTTTAACTTACATGATAGTGGAATATTTCAGTTTTGAGAAAGAGATAATTGACATTCTCACACAGCTTCAGGGCAAAAGGAGTCAAGGGGAAAAGAGGCTGGTTAAACAGCAAACACACAGCAGGAAGGATTATTTTTATACATAACAATTAGCAGAGGGCCAGAGTGAATCTGTAGAAGCAAAAGACCATTTGGCACTTCTGGCCCTCTAGGCACCTTATAGTGGAAGTCGGGTGCTCGGCTAACTGTATTAATTCTTTCTGGAAACTCTTCCTTTTTCATGATTAAAGCCATATGACTCAGAATTTAGTAACAACTACTATGTGGCAGACATTGTTCTGTGCTTGATTGTGGAAGAACAAATGCAGAAATGAAATATTCCTACCCTCAAGGAGCTATGTTCAGCTGGGGAAATCAGCATGTACATCTGTGTGTGTGTGTGTTTGTGTGTACACATATACATATACATATATTATATAGATACACAAATATAATTTAAATGTGTTTATATCATTTAAATATATATCATTTAAATGAATAATTAATACATACAGTCACTTTTTAGAGAGGAAGTTCTAGCAGCAGAGAGAATTATAAAAGCACTAAGGGCAGCTGGTTGGTTCAGTAGTTAGCACCCACGAGTCAGGAGGGCCTGAGTTCACATTTGGTTTCAGACATTTGCTAGCTGAGAAGACACTTTAATCCCATTTGCCTCAGGAAAAAAAAAAAAATTAAAAAGCACTGTATAGTTATAAAAAAAATTCCACATAATCATACTATGAATTTGATAGCTCAAGGATGATCATCTCTATTTTAAAGAAGGAAAAACTGCGGATATATATGTGATGTGATAATAGTGACAGAACTGGAATCAACAACTATTTATAAAGCACTTTATAATCTTCTGTCAAGAAATGCATCAAAAAAAGATTTCTTAGTAATCTGAATAAAATCAAAACAAATCCAAAGCCATTTGGATGTCTAGTCCTTTTATCATTCTGTGAATGACATCCTGCTAAGCATCAGCCTTGGATCACTCCCACTTGCCACATTCCCTCCTATATAAGTACTGCTGAAAAAAACTGGAGAAAATCATACAATTGGGTCCACTACAAATTTATCATACAAAACTACACCTGGGCCCTCACTACTGCTAGGCAATCCTTTTTTACCTTATCAACTCAGTATCCCAATCTTCAGAGAAGATCTTCTAAATCTTATTTAATTCTCCTCAAAACTGCCCTGGCTGTTCCTACCTCCCCCCAAAAGAATATATACTCTTAGCTTTTATTTTGGGAGGGGGAGTAGAAGAATCCAGGGAATACACATAGAAACACACACATATGTGTTGCAAGTATCATAAGTTTTGTGACATTCTTCTAGCATAAGGGAGTCCCTCTTGGGACTATTGTCTTTTGTTTTCTAGGACTGGGTTGATAATGCAAGGTGCAACTCTCTGGTAAGAAGGGAAATCCCTGTCCAGGGAAAAGTTTATGTCTAAGGAAAGTCCCATGGGTCATCCAGAGAGTTCGAGAAAACAAGCCTCATAATGAATTTGATTGCTGTGAATGTTCCATAGCAAAGAGGTTCTGTTCAATATTTAAGTTTTATTGACAAGTAATATTCCCCTACTCACAAATTTTCCAAGATGCATTGCTTCTCATATAAAATATGAAATCCTTAGCCTAGTAATTGGAATCCTCTAAAATATGACTCCAACTTGCTTTCACATTATTATTCAATATTCTATCTAATATTCTTTCTTTCAGTAAAATTCGCCTAGTACATTTTTTTCCTGATACATAAAATCCTATTTTCACTTTTATGTCTTCGCATAAATGACTCCTTATGATTAAAATGCATTCCCCTCCTCTCATTTCTATTTTGTAATTAGTGGAATACTTAGCCTTAAAGTACAGCTCACCTGAACAATTCTACAAGGGGCTTTTCCTGATCCTACTGATTAGTATATCTGTACTCTTGAAATTACTGTTATTACATAGTATTTTTTGTATTTACATCTTGTTGTATTTGGAATTTTCATACCCCTTATTTCTACCCCATATCAGTATTATGTTCATTAGGAATAGGGATTTTTTTTTTTTCTTTATGTTTGTTTTTCTATTATCTCCAAAAATCAGCATTGTGCTTGGCACAAAATTTCTATTTAATAAATATCTGTTGAAATATTTGAAGAGAGGGAATCATGTTGAAGTAGAAAACTTTGTGCTCTTTTAGAGGAAATAAATAGAAAAATGAAAGTTATTAAAAGATAATTTTGTATATCAGTTATTTTCAGTCACATCCAACTCTTCATGATTTTTTGGGGGATTTTCATGGCAAAGATCTAAAGTGGTTTGCAATTTTCTTCTCTAAATAATTTTATAGAAAATGAAACTGAGGAAAATAGGTTAAGTAAGTGGCTTGTTCAGATTTACATAGCTAGAATGTTTGATAATATGAACAGCAACTTTATTATAATAGAACAATAGCCAACATTTTTACAATTCTTTGATTTTCAAATGACATCACATATACTACTGATAATTGAATTTTAAAATAATACTCAGACATTGATACTACCATGCATGAAGTAAGGTTCAGTGAGCTTAGAGTTTTACAATTGTGGAATGGGCTACTTTTTTAAATGAAGAACTTTGTGATATTCGAAATGTTCAAGGAAAAAGTGACATTAGTGAAGGATGTTGGTGGATTTTAAGCTGTGGGCATGGCATTGGTCATAATGAGTTGTAGTTTACCCTCCCACTCTAAAAGACTGAAAAAGAAAAAAATAAAGAAAAAAAGAAGCATTATTACAAATGTTAAAAAAAAAAAAAAAAGAAACCAACAAAAGATCTTTTGTGACCATTGCCATTGTAAATAATGAATAATAGAAAAGATTAGTCCTTTTCCAACTCAGGCTCTCTTCAAAATCAAACATAAAAACTGCACTTTCATCATAACCAGATTACTTAAGTGCTATAATAGTATCATAAACCACCATGCAATGAAATGGAATATTTTTTCCATTGTGCTGCAATCTATCTCACATGCCCTTTACCAAGAGTTAGCTGAAAATACCTTCACTTTTCTAAAATCTTTTCTCCTTCTTCCTTATACTATTTGAATAACTATAAAATCTGGTCAAGAGAATTGTTTTCAGGAGACCACACAATAGTGCTGGACATAGACTGGACCCTTGATTAGTCAATACTTCTTATGAATCATAGATTTTTTTTTTACTGTAATGGTCATTATGGGCAAGGGAAAAACAACAGACCTATTTATAACAGTTAATAAATCTATTCCTAGGTGAAAGTGAATTATAACAGTGGACCATGTGGATTTTAATGGGAATAAAATAAAAACAAACAAAAAAACAGAATTTAAGTTCAAAATCACCTCACTTTACTATACCCCACACCTTTTTACATATCCTACATTCCAATCACACTGAGATACCAGTTATCTACCTTTTGTTTTTTTCTCTTCTGAGCATTTTCACATACTAACCCTGTTCCTATATGCTAAAATGTGCTTTTATAACACTTTTTGTGATTTTCTTCCTTCACTTCTCAGCTTAAGTTCCACCTTTATGAAACCTTTCTTTGATCCCACACCTAAAAGCCATGCTGGGGTATGGAGTATTCCAGGAGGACTAACAACTCTAGCATGAAGGCTGTTGAGCCCTTTTCAGGGTTGCTTATCTACCTTTGAAATATATATTTCACATCGTTTCATCTGTGGCTCTAAGAAGATGTAACATGACAAGCAGTCACATCGTGATAAAAACATCTTGGCCGAGAAGCTAAACCAGGTTGAGAGGAATCAAGAGATTTTAAATCTATTGGTGAATTAGGGGCTCATCTACTCTAAACATGTTAAGACTTTCCCCTGAAGAATGAAAACAATATCTTCCAATGTCCATGAAGGCAGCTGAAGCAGGTGCTGTGGAACTCTTAAAACTTTGGTCATAGCTGGAAAACCCCAAGATCATCCATTGTGTCTTGGATCATCACTGGTCCTTTTGACTTTTGTCTCCCCACTAGACTTCAATGATTCTGGTAAAGAGAATGAATTATGTGCATAATTTCATGCACAAGTCAAGACATGATGACATGATATCATTGGTCCTCTTCTAAAGTGGAGAACAAACAACAGAATTCATGTATCTCCTTAGACTTTCTTAAAGCACTTTGCCTAGATCTCTACCCTTGCCACGGCCTACCTTGCACTCTGGAGTGTTTAAATGGCACTTACTGGCTCAAGAAAACTAATTATTACAATTTCACTGTGAGCATAATCTGAAAATTAGTAAATATTACAAATAAGGATTTTTTTTGATTGTGTAGAATTAAGGAAATAATAAAGGAGATATTAATAATGCACTGTTTTTGAAGTACTGATAATAAACATATACCAGCAAATTCTGGCTTTCATCATACTTATTTATGTATAATTTACTGATAAGTCATGTTCAGACTCTTATTATGACTCTATAGGGTTTTCTTGGTGAAGATATTGGGGTGTTTTTCCATTTCTGTCTTCAGTGCATTAAGGCAAAGTTAAGTGGCATCCTTAGAGTACCAGAATAGTGAATTTCTAAGTCTGGATTTAAACTCATTTCTTTCTGGCTCCAGAGCCAGTACTCCAGTGGTCTATCCACTGAGATACCTTTTGTCTTAAGTTATGTATTCCTTATGTTCTCTGAAGGTTCTTGAAGACAAAATAAACTACATTTTTTTCATCTTTTGACCTCTAGGGTAGAGTGACTTACACATAGTTTATTAAATTGAACGGAATGCAGTGGAAATTAAGTCTTTTCAAGAACAAGCCTGAGGTTAGGAAAATTGCATTTCTCTAATTTTTCCACAAAATTATTCATGGATGCAATCTGACTCTAGAGTTGGGAAGAGATAAGTACTGTTAGTTGGATGCATATGAGAGAGACATCTACTGGCAGGATTTGAGGAATTCATTTGAGTAATTTTTTTTTCCTATAGTTATTTCTCTAAAAATATCTTTTTCTGTCTTTCAGTATTGGAGGGATAGGGAAGAGACCAGGAAAATATAGTTCTCTAATTCAGGCTTCTCATATTTTATTGACATAGCTATAATTTATCAGTTCAAAGTGAGTAAATGCATGTGTACATCTTAAGGAATCATGTCAGAAATATTCATTGAAAACCTCTCATCTTCCCCTATTTCACTGAATAAAGAGGTACATGCTTAATGAGCAGCTTTTATCGCACATTATTATATTGACTGGATCATAGAATCTCAGAATTGGAAGAGAGCTCAAGGGTCATTCCATCTAGCCTCTGTCACTCCATGGACTTATTCTCAAAAAATAGAAAGGAAGAGATGATCTGTGAGGAATTTAATAGAGACAAATTTATGATTTGAGAACTCTAAAGATTGAAGAACAAACTCTTTATACAATCATCATGGGTATAATAGTAATATCAAGTTCTATGCTTTATTACTGTGGCAAATTGTTCATTCTTAGGAAAGGTCTATCTACACAGATTTCTTATCAGGCTGACTTAAATATTTAGGAACACTCAAGTCACTTCCAGGTATTGAGGATCCTAGATACATTTAAAAAGAAAAAATAAATAATAGGATGTCAATGAGAGATCAGATTTTATTTAAAATGAAATCCACACCTATTCTTCTATGCAAATACATGTTCATGGAGGCATTTATCAATACAACTATTGCTATAAGTAGTTAAAGAGCATTCAAATACTTTTCTTGTTCTGTGATTATACAGTGACAAGTTTTAAGCTGCTAAATTTAAGACAAACTTTGAATTTGATGCTATGGTTGCTATTCCTCTATTATTGTCACTTATCTCTATATGTAGGGACATATCACATAGGGAAATATCATTTTCTCAAGTGCCCATTTCTGAGTTGATTTAGTCCATACAATAGGGCAGGACAGAAAGATTATTGGATTCAAAATAAGAGGATGTAAGTTCAAATCTTTGATCAACTACTTATTAACATGTGGTCTGGGATAAATCACAACTTTTCTTGACCTCAGTTTCCCTATCTATGGTCAAAAGAGAAGGCTTCTAGCTTTCTCTTCCAGTTTTAAACCCATGGTCCTTTGAAAGAACGCCAAAACTAAACTAATCATCATAATCATCATCATCATCATCATCATCATCTATGTGCAAATAGAGCAGCCTAATGATTTTAGCCTCCTGAAATAGCTTTCCTTTTCATGAAAGCACTGGAAAAATAACCAATGATTTTATTTATATATGTGGTTTTTTTGAACAACTATGTGCAAGATAAAAAAAAAGAGTTTGCTTCAATCTCTTAAAACAAATTTCTTGTCCTTCAAGCCCTTGGCTTATCTGTCCATTTGATCTAATTCCTTTTCCCGTTGGCTCTGCTCCTGCTTCGTTGCTCTCTTTATCCCTTTGTTCCAAGGATGGCTTGCTATATCAGTGACCTTTATTGAGTGTCTCAAACCACAGCTCTCTTTTCAGGATGGCAATAAAGAAGAAGGCATCATTGTCCAGCCCCAAGTCTGAGGTCCCACATGAATGTCATTATAGACCATGATGATGTTATAAAAAAGGCTCTGCCTTAGAATACTGGCCTTTTAACTTTCTTCTTCTCTATCTTTAATACTCTCAGCTTCAAATCATTTCTCTCCTCTTAAAAAAAGTTCTCTCTCTCTCTCTCTCTCTCTCTCTCCCCCCCCCCTATAAATCATATTTAAATTTGGAAGTGGCCTAACACACCTCCTCCAATCTCTTTTGCAGGTGAGAAAAATATGGCCTAAAAAGATGACACATTTTGTGCATCATGTAAATCATTAATAGCAGAGCCAGAATTTTAACCTAATTTGTCTGAGTAAAAATTCAATTCTCTTATCACTCCATTACACTACTCTTTCTTTGAATAAACACAATTTAAATCCAATTCTCATTTGTAGCAACTCATATTTATTTTCTCACTTAAATTTTTACCAGTTCTTAGCTTCTAAAAACTCTTCTGATAGGGAAGCAATATAACTGACTGACTCAGGAGGTAAAGGACCTGGCCTTAAACTCAGCTTCTGATGTTTATTACTGGGGTGAGATTGGATAACTTCTATTGATCTCAGTTTCTTCTTTTGTAAAATGCAAAAGTTGGATTATATAGTTTGCTTTGTTTCGAAACTCTTCCCCTGTATCCTCTTAGAATCCATCCTATTTCATTCTACTGATTAAATTCCTTGCCTCTGATGACTTCCTCTTCATTAACTTTTCATTTTCATTCTCTTATATCTCTCATTTCATCTTTGCTGTATAAAACCTTACTCTATACTAGGTTTTCTTATTGATTTCTATTTGATTTGTAACTGGCCTTTTAGTATCCATAGTGATGGCTCTTTCTTTTCCTGAATGGCACATTTAGGGGTGGTATATGATATAGTGTATAACATAAGTGGATTTAAATTTTTCTACTCACAACCCCTTTTTATCAGAGAAATTTTCACATGGTCCCAAGTATATAGATATATACAATATGTATCCAAATCAAACATTTACTGACAATAAAGCATGATTTCATAATCCTTGCATTCAGTTAGGAGACCTCATATGGTCCATTGAACCACAGTTTAGGAAGCTGGGAATAGAGGATAGAGAGCTGGTCTGAGAGACAGAAAGATTTCTGAGATGTACTCAGTGTATGGTCTCTTAACATGCTAAACCACTTTTTAAGATAATAACTTAAGGAAGAGTGAACTTGTACAGATAGAAGTTTCATCTCTGATAGTTCTTTGGAATGAAATCACAGGGCTAGTGCCTTTATATAACCCTATCCTACCATTAGTGAATGAGTTCTGAGGAGTCAATATACTTCTCAGTGGGCCTGGCTCTCTAATGGAAAGTGTCATTATTAAATATCACCTTGTCAATCCTTGGGGAACTTAGTCATTGATGGACATAAACTCAAACTCTTAATTGTTTGAAATGATGGCTGAACTCAAAAGATGGAGGGGAATATACAAATCATAAGTTAGAATCAAGGAGCTACTTAGGATACCTTGTGCAGATAAAGAAAATGAGTCTCAGAGAAGTTAAAATGCCCAGGCTATTTCCAGACCTGCATTCACAGGCTTTGTATTTTGGCAAGATGTGGCAGGGCCTCATTTCCACTGAAGAAGACTTTAAGAACTTTAAGAACCCAGGATTATTTCTGTGCCCTGATAAAGTAACAGATATGGAATTTTTTGAGGACATAAGATATACAAGTTTGATTGAGACAAAATATTACATTAAAATAATTTTATTTAAGCAAGTGTATTTTCCAATGCAAATTTTCAGTAATAGTGGTTAGTCTTCAACTTGGAGTCAAAATGACCTGGATTTCAATTTCATCTGAAATACTTCTTCATGTGACTTGAGGCAAGTCAATTTATCTGAGCATCAGAATCTTTACTAAAATGGGGGAAATAAAAAACTTCTCCTTTAGAGGATTGGTATGAGGATTCAGTGAGGTAATTTATATAAACTTTTTTTTCTTTTAAATCTGAAGATAAAAATGTCAGATCTTCTTCTTATGGGATACAAGGATTTGATTTTTTTTTCGTCTCTGCATAACTGGGAACTTCCATGGAATTTGACAAACAGTAAATACTTAAAATACTTGTTGATTAACTGATTTATTATTATTATATGATTTTTTTGCACTAAAGAATTTAGTCTATAGTAAAAACTCAGTGAATTGCATAGTGGTTTCCTAAGATCAAGGATTTTGTTTTTGTTTTCCTCCAAATAAATTCAAATTCAATGTTCTTGATGGTAAGGGCTATTTTATTATTGTCTTTGCATTATCACTATGTAAATCAGTGCATGACATGTGGTAGGCATTTAATAATCTTTTTGAAAAAAATAAATTTTGAAAAAATAAAATAGGCAACCATATTGTAAGACTAGGATACTGAAAACATACTTTGAATCAATCTCTAACTTTCTTAACTTCAAACTTGGCAAAAGACCTAAAATCCCCAGGATAAAATTTTGCTCTTTTTTGAAGTCTTCCTAATTTATATAGGCTAGAAATATAATGACTATTCCCATCCAGATTCCACTACTGAATAGTATAGAAGTCTGGACTTGTTTTCTTCCCAAGGGAGACTGGTTTAGTGCCTTTTCTAATGCAGTCTACTTGCCTTCTGCTCTTGGGTGCTTACCAAATCAGTGCTGGACTTGGTGGGGGCACTTGACTCAGCTTTCTGCTAAGATTAGATTTGCTCATTCATTTTTATTTTCTGTTTTTTTTTTTTAAGTCACCATAATTGTTCCAACCACCTTTCTTTCCTTCCCTGAGAGTCATTCAATAAAATATCCAATCTTTTTTAAAGAGGGGAAAAAAGCTCAACTAATCAATATAATGAAAAAGCCTTAAATCGTGACCATGTGTAACACCAGTGGATATTCTAACTCCACAAAGGAATAATTTTGAGGTATCTTCTCATATATCTCCATTAGAGTTGTACTTAAGCCTTATAATTTTGTTACTTTTACTTCTGGTATTTTGGTATTGCTTTGTTCTTTCCTTTATGTTATAGTTACTAAGGATGTTGTTTTCTTGGCTCTGATTATTTTACTTGGCATTAGTTCAAGTACATCTTCTCATGCTTCTCTGTATTCATGACAAACATAATTTCTTACATTATAGTAATATTCTATTACATTCTTGTATCACAGTTGTTTAGCCATTTCTCAATTTATAACATCCTTTTTGTTTCCAGTTCTTAGCTATGACAAAAAATGCTGCTATAAATATTTTGGAGAATATGTGACTATCTATTTATCCATGGTATTCATTCATTTAATAAATATTCATTAGGCTTCTATTCTGTGATTAATACTGGGGATAAAAATGCAAAATGAATTAAGCCTCTGCCCTTAAGCAACCCTATATTAGATTATTAGATTGCTTTTTAATAGCTCAGTCAATATACCTATTCATTGACTTGAAATTGCCTTTCCCCCTACTGTTCCCCTAACACTTAAAAACTTGGAACCATATTACAATCAATTTTGAGGGGGATACTTCTGAGAATACCATTGGTGGATCCTGTGGATAAATATAATTCTGTTCCATTTCACTAAAAGGCAAATACTCTAGTGTTTATCATTCAGGGATATCATATTCCTATATGATATCTGAGGTCAAGCCAAAGGAAAGCTGAGAGAATACTTATATTTTAAGAGAACCATGTTTTTATTATACATGCATGCACATATATCTACATGGATACATATGCACAGTAATAAGGTATAGAAGGTTTTAGATAAGCGTTGATCCAACGTGTGTGTGTGTGTGTGTGTGTGTGTGTATACACATACTCACATACATATGTGTTTGGGCCTGTATGTCTTTATATATGTATATGTCCACACAGATATACACATGCAACACACACATATGTAGGGGGCAGCTTGTTGGTGAGAAGTCTCATTTTTCTAAGTTAAAATATTATCTCAGACACTTATGGACTGTGTGAACCCTAAAAATCACTTAACCTTGTTTAATTCAGTTTTCTCATCTGTAAAATGAGATGGAAAAGGAAATGACAAAACACTCCAATTGAGCACAATTGAAAAATGACTGAACAACAACAAATACATATGATATAAAATATATAAACACAAACATATAAACATGCATACACATTTATGTGGTGTACTGGTGTGATATATGTATGTGTGCATGTGTGTGTATGTTTTGTATGCAAAATCAATGCTAGACCAATCTCTTCCATGCCTTACATAGTAGGTTACTTTTGGAAATAAATGAATGAATAAATATACACACCCAGAGATAAATAAATATCCTTATAGCCATAATCCTCTTTAAATTAATCTAAATCCTTTATAGCACAGTGACATCTACTAAAGTTAAGGTTCTACAGGTATGACTTTTAAAAAGTGAGTCGTCTTATCCATTTTATTAGAAGACATCGAAATTGAATTTTAAGTGGGGGAAGATGGAAGGCTAAGAATAGGATGTAGATATACTATAATCTATTTTCTTCTGATGTAATATCAATTATATTTATTCTAAATATTAATTTTCTACAGAAAGCATCAAAGAGGTTTTTTGTTGTTGTTGTTGTTGTTGTTGTTTTAGATTTTCAAGTGTTTCCAAATTGATCTACTAAATTTTTTCTTGAGGTTGAAAATTGGAAAATTGACAAAAGAAAAGATATCGACTGGTTATCATTGTTTCCCAAAGAAGTTTGGAAAATATAAAAGTTATCAAAAGGAAGCTGCATTCAACAGTCATTAGCAACTATTTACATTTTAAGATTTTAAGTGGAAACTCATGGTCAACTACAAATGATTATCACATTATCAAAGAATGAATAGTAAATTGTTTCACTAACTAAAGTCAGTATTTCAAATTTAACAATAAACCATGAAGACAGATTATGGGCCCATTACAAAGTTCACAGTAATTGTATAAGATAAATCCATTAAATTGGGCTAAAAATAGTAAATAGGGAACAAAGAGTACCATAAAATACAGAGATATTTAAGGTCAGGTACCACATAGTCAATGGTAGTGATTATATCTTTGTCCATCTGTTTTGTCTTGGTTTTGAATTCATATGCTCATAGGATAGCCATAGTATCATGGAATCATAGGATCATACATTTAGAACAGTGTATAGAAATCAATTTTCTGACTTTGTTCAGCTATTGGGTACTAGCAATAATAATCACAATTGTATGGATGCTGTATAATAGTTTGTTCTGAAATTTAAAAAAAAAGTTGTTCTTTGATTTCAATATTTCTGCCAGGAGTTTCAATTAATCTTCCAAGGGAATGTGTTTCATCTAGTCAAAATATGGTTTCAAGAGAAGACTCTGACATTCCACATACTTGGCAATTCTTACTTAGAAAGAAGGATACTTTGGCTTTTTATGGAACTGCATTACTAGTAGTTATATGGTGATAAAGAAATAGAAAACAGTTGTTATGTAAAAAAAAAAACAGAATCATTTTATTCATCTCTAATCTTCATCACTGACTCATCAAAATCACAGTCTGGTGTTATCTGTATAACACAGTATGAGGAAAGGTCTCAAAGAGGATCACAGGAGGACTTCAGACTCCCTGCTGGTACTCTCAACTCCCTGAAGCTACTGACTACTCAGTAATTCCATTAAAGTGTGCCAGACAAAAGACAATCTCATAAATCTTTTATTTAGAGATAAAGAAGCTGAAATACCATAGTATAAATAAAGCTACTTGAATTTATCATGAACTACATATGGATTATACCTGCAGTGTTTTAAAAATATCTATCCATCCATCTATCTTTCATTTATCAGTTTGTCTACTTATCTGTGTTCATAGAATTTTGAGCTTCAATTAGCTTTGTATGTTTGTGGGGGTAAGGATAGAGTAGAAGATTATATCAATTAACAATATTGGGCAAGAACTGCAATATAGTATGCATATATATTATTATATGTATATATTATGTATATTAATATCTTTATATTTTGTAACATTATACAATATGTTATATATTAATATATGTATATACCTAATGCATATACTTTTTATAAATATAATTTATTTTTAAGGGACATACTTGATTCAGCTTCTATTCTAGTTTTACTTAGTGAATAAAGAGTAGTATTTATTCTTTGGAGACATGTTATACAAAATGGTCAGAGATCCCTTCCAATTATGAAGTCCTATGAGATATTGAGAAAATTTTCAAATCTGCATTTTTATCATTCAGGTAAAGTCTAGGACTCCACTCTCTACATTATGTTTCATGGGAAGGTCATCTATTCACAACAGCATTAAATAATTGATTCCTGTGCCTATATTGTAACACTGAACTGTTCTTCACCTCCATCCTTCCTACTGCCCTATGCCTTTCTCTTGCCTCGAAATCCCATATTTCCAATTGGTTTCTGGGATTTGATGGGACAAAACATTAACTCTATGATCTCCCCACAAAATCAGTTTCTTCTTATGTTCTCTGTGCTTTTATTGACTATTGCCATTTGCAAAGACAAACATTTTAAAATTCTCTGTCTCTACATATATTCAAGTATATGGAACCAAAGTCTCTTGGAAAAGTATGGGGAGAAAAGACTAGATTTATGTTGATAATATAAGAGAAAAAATTTTCAGGTTTAAGTTTAGTTTCCACTGGTTTTCCTTTTGGGATAAAGTTTTCCAAGCTATATATATATATATATATACACATCATTTAACTGTGTTCCAGCCAGAATTCAAAGCCTTTACGTTTTAGAATATTTGTGGATATGCAATGGTAGAGAAAATGTGTGTGTCTCATTTATTTGCCAAAGTTTATTGATTTTATTCTTTAAAGTGATTGTCTTAAAGGTTCCCTATTGTGTTTCCACTGTCTTTACCCTACTTCAGATTATCATTATAATCATCAAAAGACTCCTAGTTTAATTTTATCTCATGCTCAGTCATTGCCCCATTCCCCATCTCCCATCCAATCTATCTAACCCTACATGACTAACCATAATGAAAATCATAATGATCATATTCTTTGAAGGTGGCCAGGGATGGAAAAGATCTGTTATCCATAGCCAATCAAATTAAATCCAAATTATTGTGCTTAACATTTAACATCAATCCAAACTATACGTTATAAGGTAAGGGCAGGTAATGTTTCCATTTTTTTGTCTTTGTGTCAGGAGGAGCTAGGTTTAACTCTATATTTGAAAATTTTGGGGTAGAATTGTGGTCAAATCATTTAACTGTATTCCAGCCAGAATTCAAAGCCTTTACGTTTTAGAATATTTGTGGATATGCAATGGTAGAGAAAGTTCCCTTCGTTAATGAAGACAAAACTGAAAGGGGATTTTTCCAGCGTTTAACATGGTACTCAATCCATTTTATGTTTTAAAACATATTAGGTTTTAAACACATTAAGTTTGTTGAATTGAATTACAATGACTAGGCAATATTAGCAAACAAGCATTTATGATATGATTATGTATTGACTCTGTGCTGAAGATATAAAGACAAAAGTGAAACAGTAGCTATCTCCAAGAAACTTATATTGTAAGGGTGTAAATATGAATACACAGTTTAAAAATTATAAAATGTAACTTGATGTAGGAGGAAAAGCATTGGTAGGCAGGGGGCCAAGAGAAATCCCATAGAGAAGTAGATGCTTGAGTTGAATGTTGAAGGAGAGATTCCAAGAGGAAGAAGTGGGAAGGGAGTGTGATAGCCATTCTGCAGATAGCCACTTCCAAGATTCCTTGGATATATGGAACAACAGAAAAGCCAGTGTGAATGAAACATAGAGTATATGGAGGAAAGCACTGTACAATCTGGTTAGAAAGATAGGAAGTGATTAGCTTGTAGTATGCTGTAAATTCTTGAGGGTTTTGTTTTAGGTTCTAAAGATAATAGGAAGCCCCTTTTTTTGCTCAGGTGGGGATAACACAGTCATTTCAGTGCTTTAGAAAACAAAAACACATAGATGGTTGTTGAGAAGATGGATTTGAGACAAGAGAATCTAGAAGTATTAAACATTGTTGAGAGCAGTTGAGACCAGGAATATTTTGCTAAGAAAAATTAGGACATTAGCAATAGCAACAGATACTATGGCAAAATTCAAATAGACATTCTGGAAAATAGTGTCCATAAGAACTGCTGTATCGATGAATATGGATATGGGAATGGATAGGTAGGGATTCCAATTAGAAGACTTGCAATAATCTAGTTGAGAATTAATGAGGATTTGAAATATTTGGGGAGCTGATTTCATAAATATGGCAGAGTGGGCTTTTTTTTTTCAATGCTGGCTCTGCCAATGGTCACTTATATGAATTTAGAATACAAAGAGAGAAACAAAATTTTCCTTCAAAATGATTAAGAGATAATGTGTACTTTAGTCAAATTGGATTGTTTTCTAAACACAATTAGTTACTAATGTTAACCCTGACTTGTTAAAATCCTACCCACTCTTCATGATCCATTTTAAATATCATCTTTCATTTTGTTTACAAAGAATTTCCCAATTTCCCAAAGGCTTGTGATCTCCTCTTTGATAGTCAAGATAATTTTTCTTGAACTTTTGAAATAGTCCTTCATTCTCCTGTCTTGTATAATACTTATTTAAGTATTTGTTCTCTTCCTCTACTCAATTATTTTTCTCAAGGACAAGGACTTATCTTTCAGTCTTCTCACACAGTGCTTTGTACATGATGCTCATCCAAAATATTTTTTAATTGGATTAAATTTTAGCAAGAATTTTTCCAGTTGTCATTTCTTTTCAGAACTATAGCTTTAAATTTCCAATTAAACTCTGTTTTTGAAATGTCTGTCATTTTGCATAGAGTTATAGAATTATCTCAAGTCTGAGGGAAAGATTTTATCTTGTTCTTCTTGAAATCTGTATCTTTTAAAAATGCAGTAATGTAAGATGAGCCAATAAAATTATTAATATGTGAAAGAAAGTACCAGTACTAATTGTTAACTTAGATGAATTGAAAGCTGAGTTGGATTACCCAGAGGGAGCCTGGGCCAGAGGAAAGATAACAGGCTGTGGAGTTAGGTAGACTAAGCTTATATTCCTATTCTATCTATTATTTACATTATCCCTTAAAGAAATCACTTCAAATATCTGGGTTTCTGTTCATCTGTGAATGAAGGAGCTGATTGTGGGTTTGATGACTTCAAAATTCTTTTCTAGCTTTAAATATATGAAACAGTGATTATCCTACCACATTTCCCTAATATATTGATTATTAAAATTATTTCTTGTTGGATCTTTTTTTTTTTTTTTTTTCATTTTAGGTCATAGTAAAGCAGTTTTTGGAAAGTTTTCTGCAGTCACTCATTCTGTCTGTCTTCAGCCAAGGGTTGGGGAGTAGATGGGAGCTAGGAGATATATAGATCACATGGCTATTCAGTCTGATTTTTGGAGCCTCCCAGGAGACTAAAAGAAGAATAACAAAGACACACATCAGCCCAAGTCAGAACAAAGTTGACTTCTTCTCAACCCTTTCATTAGGCAACAATTCTGTTGGTCATCTCCACTCTGTGGTTTTGGAGAGAGACAATAATACTGCTCCTATTTCCCAGCTCCAGCCCTATCTAAAACTATGGGCTAAGTAGTATGTTTAGCGCATGTTTTTATAACAGAAAAAAGCCAAATGGAGCTCTTTCCTCCAGTAGTTAATATTCTATGAATAAATGATGATAGGCAAACTCGACTTCCTTTGACTCTGTCCTCCAAGTGGAGATAGATTTCAGTGAGCAATGGCTCTTCTAATAAAAACTATCCAAGACCAAAAGGTCAAGGCACTTGACCTTTCTCCAAAATAGTTTATACATGGATATAGTGCTGGAGAATGATAGGAACCTATTGTTTTGTGTAAGACCAACTTCCCTTTATTACTCAAAATTTTCTAATTCTAAGGTCTTTATTTCCTTCCTTAGTAAATATTGTCAGATTGATTATTTAGATAGCACAGCTCCTGAGGTCTCTTCCAACTCTCAAATTCTATAGTTCTTAATTTGAATGCATTACAAGCCTCTCCAGTATCTCCTTAATTTGATGAATTATTCTTAATAATGAGATGATAAGTTCAGTAGTTTTAAATCCTGTTATTATGCTAAGGCAAAATCTCAGTCACTGACCCTAGTTTTTTTTTTTTTATTATTCTTTATTTTTTACATTTTAAAAATTAATTTTATAATTATAACTTTTTATGACAGTACATATGCATGGGTAACTTTTTACAACATTATCCCTTGCACTCACTTCTATTCCAAATTTCCTCTCCTTCCCTAGATGGCAGGCAGTTCAATACTTGTTAAATGTGTTATACTATATCCTAAATACAATATATGTGTGCAGAACCGAATTTCTTGTTGCACAGGAAGAATTGGATTCAGAAGGTAAAAATAACCTGGGAAGAAAAACAAAAATGCAAACAGTTTACACTCATTTCCCAGTGTTCCTTCTTTGGGTGTAGCTGATTCTGTCCATCAATTGGAACTGAATTGGATCTTCTCTTTGTTGAAGATATCCACTTCCATCAGAATACATTCTCATACAGTATCGTTGTTGAAGTGTATTGTGATCTCCTGATTCTGCTCATTTCACTCAGCATCAGTTCATGTAAGTCTCTCCTATCCTCTCTGTATTCATCCTGCTCACTGACCCTAGTTTTAGCTTTGTCCAGGATATATACCTGTAATTCAGATAAATCTTAGAGGTGATTCTCAACTTGGGGTGTAAGGGGGAGAAATATTTCAGACTCAACATTTTACCTCAGGTTTATTCTATCAACTAATATCCTGGACCTTGACTTTTTTCAAGGCACATCCAGGAGAAGCCCTTATTGATCTTCTCTCCATTGATTATCTCCAGTTTACCTCCCTATTTTGTTTCTATGTAATTTACATTTTATTTCCTGATTTACACTGGGTACTCTTAGAGAGCAGGGACTTTCCTTGATTTTCTTTATATGTTTAGTGCTTAGCTCAGTGCTTGACTTTTACCAGTTGCTTAATTAATTCTTATTGACTGATTGAATTTCACATTTAGTTCTGTTGGATCCAGATGCCTAGACACCACTTTGTGTGTCCAGTCCTTGATCCCTATCGAATAGAACATCATCATTTTAAATTAGTTAGTTTTTCTATTGAATTTTTTTTTTTTACTTTTTCCATGTTTTGTGTTTGATCCTAGTTGAATAGAAGTTTTAAGTGTAAAAATGTCTTAAGATTTACCAAATAAGGAAAAAACAGTATTTTTAGAAATCTCAGTGACTCAATTCAGCAAAAGCTTATGATTTCCCACTTCTGTAGTATTAAATTTTTCCTACTTCTTAAATTAGCTTTATATATGAAATTCCAAAAAGTAAGGAGTCCCAAGAGCTGGTCATTACAAATAAGGGGTATGTCCAACTTCTGAATGTTATAAAAGTTTATTCATAAATTTAGAAATCAAAGTGCTTTTTTAGCCCCCAAAGAAAGTGTTTTAAATCATGGTCAGGTTTCTAGGCCAGTCCCCACAGGCTTCTTTAATTACCTGAAATACTAGATATTTCCAAAAAAATAGTTGAAAACAAGGTAAAATTTCCCAACATAATAAAATATATTTTAAAACATGAAGACAATTAAAATAGTTATATAACTAGCTGTGCTCTTAGTGTAATTTATATGTCCCTCAACTTCAGTCCAAATGGTATCGTCTAGAGTTTATTTTGGGCCATTTTCATTGCTTAATTTTGGCTGGAGAGGGAGCTGAGCAAAAGTATGGGGAATATCTCATCCAAAAGGAAAAGAACTATTCGTGTCAGGAGGAAGTAGCTGAAAAGCTGAGGAGAGCCTTCTAGTAAGGAGAGCTTATGAAATCAGAAAAAAACAAAACAAAACAAAACATTGTTCTTTTTATCGATTGCATTACTTGTAGGAATGATGCAGGAAAGGGAGAAAGGTGAAGTAGACAGAGTAAAGATGATATTTCAGGGAGGGAGAGAAGTAGAGACTGAGGAAATGCTGATGGAGCAGAAGGAGAAGATTAATCAAAGGAAAAAAATGACAAGCACACACATAAGGTTGGGGCTTGTACCAATGTTTTAAAACCAAATAACTGAGGAAAGGCCTTGGAAGTTATTAATGCTACCCTTTGATGTTATAGATGAAGAATCTGAGACCCCCAAGAAGTCAAATCATTTGCTTGAAATTGTACAAATCTTAAATGGCAGCTACTCAGATACCAAGTCTAATGCTCCTTTCACTATTACAAGACTCCACTGTAACAGCACTAAACTTTCAGTCCCAAGCAATAGGGCTAGATGTACTAAAAGAGCCACCAGAAAAAGTAACTGAGATATGCCAGTGATGTCTAAAAGACCATGCAAAATAAAGAAATAGCGATTTCTCTTTTTGGATTATAAAGTCCTTTATAACCTGGCTCCTTCCTTTCTTTGTAGTACCACCTCCCTCCTCCCCCATGTATACCGTAATATAGTGACACTGATATCCTTACTATTTCTTCCACAAAATACTATATTTCTCAATTATAGGAATTTTTATTGATCGTCCTCCATGTCTAGAATTCTTTCTCTCCTTTTTTCTGCCTTCTGGTTTTCCCTCACATTCTTCAAACTTCAACTAATGTCCCAACCCCTTAGGGTTTAGAAGTCTTTTTCATATCTCTTTGAAACTAGTGACTTCCCTTTGTGGGTTATCTCTATACTATGTAATGTTGTTTAAGAGGTTTTATTAGATGTCTTTCCCAATAGAGTGGGAACTCTAGGTTATCTTTTGATTTTTTTTTATATTACTATTGTTAGCAGTGTCTGGTACATAATAGATGCTTGATAAATGCTAGTTACCTGACTGAATGATTACCAATTTTAAATTGCTAGTTTCAATTACTACAATTTAAAAATAAAAATTACCAATTTAAATATGGACAGAGAAAAGTATCTTTAAACTATATTCCCGAGAAAACTTTAAGAAAATTAAAGACATAATTGATGAATAACTAAGAAGTAAAGCGGAATTACAAAGAACCAGCACAGCTTTACAAAAACAAAAACACAAACAAACAAAATCACACCAAATTGTCTTTATTTTCTATTTTTGCAAGTTCTTTTTACTAGTTCTTCTAAGCCACAAGAAGAACGGAATTCTGAATATAATTTATCATAATTTCATCAAAGTTTTAGTGGTGATCACATATTATTCTTGTGAAAAAGATGGAGATAATATAGAACAGATGGTGCTAAAATTAGTTAGATTCGAAAGTGGTTGGATACTTGAACTCAAAGAATAGTAGTTAATGTTCAATGTCAATATGATAGGACATTATACAGCAGGACCCTAGAAATCTGTTCTTAGCTTGGTTTTGTTTAACATTTTTATCACTGATTAGATAAAGACATAGATGGCTTGCCTATCAAATTTTTATACTGCACAAAATTGAAAAGGTTCAGGATTCAAAGGAATGGGGACAAGTTAAGATGTTTTTGGGACAGTTTTTTTTTTTAATTTGATAAGAGGAGCAGCTAAGTGGCCCAGTAGATAAAGCACCAGCCCTGAAGTCTGGAGGACCTGAGTTCAAACCTGGCCTTGGATATGTAACACTTCCTAGCTGTGTGACCCTGGGCAAGTCACAACCCCAATTGCCTCAGCAAAACAAACAAACAAACAAATAAATAAAAAGAATTTGATAAGAATACAAAAACTTGGCAAAAAATTCAACTTCACAGGTACAAGTTTAGAAAGATCAATTGCACAGCAATTGTGTAGAAACAATATGCACTGTCAGTTCTATATGAGTAAGGAATCTGATGTTAGGAACTAATGTCATCTTGGACCACTTTAGTCTTAGCTTCCAAGAATAGGTAAGTGATAGTACACTCTGCCCATATCAGATCTCATCTGGAATGTTAAATGCAGTTTGAGCACTATGATATAAGAAATTCATCAAAAAGCTGGAGAATAGCAACAGGAGGGCACCCAAATTGGTAAAGGTATTGAATCCATGTCATTTAAGGATAAGCTACAGGAAACTGCAATGTTTTAATTTGAGAACAGAAAAAAGCAATGGGTAGAAGTTTCAAATTTAGATTTAATGTCCAGAAAACAAAATGTACTAATTTTCACAGTGTCCAATAGGCTACCTGTGGAAATAGAAGTTTTTAAGCAGAAACTGGTAACCTCTTATCAGATGTATGCTAGAGTAGATTTTACTCTGTTATCAATTAGACTGTGTAACCCCCAAGATGTACTTTCACTCTCAAGTTCTATGATTCTATGATCCTAGGCAAACTATTTCTATTTACCTTCCTGAATTTTTTTTTATCATATTAAATATTTATTAACAATTTCAGGCAAGAGGTTTCACTTCCATAGCCACAAATTTCATGCCAAGCATCTTGTTAATTCTTGCATGAGGGAAAGTCAAAATTTTTTTTAAAGACTCAGAGCTATTCTGAGAGTAAAATCAAATCATCTTGTTCTTTAATTTTAAATAAATAATTATCTTAAATAATCGAAAGAATATAATCAAATATTGGGACATAAATCAATTCTGGGAGACATTTTGATCCTTTCTTAGAAACACAGCACAGCAAGATATTATCAAGAGCTCAAAAAAGCCCATTTTCTACCAGTTGTGATGGATTAGCAATTTATGTGATAAATAAATGGAGATCAAATTTTCCTTTGTATATCCTGCAGATTGTTTATCTTTCAAACAAAGAAATATTGCAGAACACAGCTATCTCTGCCAGGATTGAAAGTCCTGTATCAGAGAAGAATAGCAATGATATTATTGAAAATACCTGTTCTAATGGTATCAAAAACATTTTAAAATGCCAGGTTGTCTTGGATTTTTTAGGAATTATGCAGTCTTTTATATTGAGCCTGTAGTTATCTTGTATTTCTGATCTGATTTAATATTATTTAAATAGAGATGGTTCTGAGACAATTTACTATCCTGTTAATATTCTTTTCTGTTTAATCTTCTGCAAATTATTGCACATGGTAATAAAATTATTGATTTTTAGTAAAAGTATGGGGATTTAATGCCATCTTCTACAGATTCACTGAAAACATCTTTAGGATAACTTTGTAGCTGAAAGGGCATTGTGTTGAAATGTATGCTGTTCTTTTCCTATGTGATTTTTAAACAAATTCTTTCCTTCAGTCTCTATATTTTGAAAGCTTTCTATTATTACATTTGAAGGTTGAAGATAGAATATGGAAATATACATTTTCTATATTCTTAGATTTTTTTTTTTTGGATCAGCATAAAGTCTGGAAGATAAGGACAATGCATTTGTGGAAAAGTTGCAATTTGAGAAAAAATAATTTGTTCAATTTTCAAGATTATTTTATGGCTTCTATTTTTAGTAAGGAAATTTTTCATTTATTAACTGATAAAATATAATGAGCTTTTGAAATATAACTCTTTTTACCTCTTACTATATGGATATTCAATAGGTACTAAATTCTTATAAATGTTCCTTCAATGAGTTGGATTGTTCTATAAGTTTTAAGACTCTACACATAATCTTTCTGTAATTTCTAATAATGTTAATATGCTTTTATAAAACCTAGCTGTCTGATAAAACAAAATACATGATTACAAAGGAAACCAAATACATTGGTATATAGTTATCTGTCTCTATGAATCCTTAAAATTCATGAATCCAAAGTTAATAATCTCTGATTTTAAATACTTTCTATATACATTGTCATTTATCTCAATATTCTAGAAATGTATATTAAGGCAGTTATTGCATAGGTTTTGATTTCTCAGAATATATTCTTCCAATTGGATATTAACTTCAAAATTTCAGTAAGCTTCTAGTCATCAATAGTCACAACATTCTCCTTACCTGGAGAAGGCAATGTATTTTTTTCGAGTTCCTCTGTTGGTTCATTTAATATCTGGATTCAGTCTCAAAGTCACCAGTCTCTATTTCTTTTATATGTACATAAAACATTTTATACTTAGTGATTCCAAATGGCATTTTTTTATGTCATTGAAAACTTTCCCATGATGAAGTAGCTATTTGAAGTTTTTTCACTGGTGCTATATCAATTGATGTCATACACATAAATTATGATTTTATTCTTATAATTTGTGTATTCAATGAAACACATAGAAATAGTCCTGAAATAAGCTTTTATGTTGCTATTTCTCTTTTTGACATAGAGTTCAATAAGTAACTAATAGACATATATTTTCCTTTTTGGGGGTGGTTGTGACGTAGTTTCCTTCTTTAGTTGATAAGTAACCTTTTGGAAAAGGGCAAAAGTAAAGAAAAGGGAGATGGAACTCTTGTGGAAGAAAGCATGCTCCAAGAGAACTTACAGACACCAATGATATACTATATGGACTATCTGGATGAAAGGAAAGTATACTAAAATCTGGCATGTTGATTTGAGGGCATGCTATCTCACCCAAGTTAGAACTATTCAAGGAACAACAAAATGAAAAAAAAAACATAAATCAAAATACACAGCATGTTTTTGAGCAACATTTACTGCCATATCATTACTTCAAATTATGATTATTATAATAATTTTACTGTATTTCTTTATTAAGCAGTTTCATGGCATACATTTATTGCAAAATTTATGGCTAGAGATATAACAATTAAATTATGTGTCATGTTTAGGGATAGCTGACAAATTAAAATCCAAATAACTTGATCAATATAAATAGAATAAAATAAATAGTATAAAATATAAGACCTAAATCATCTAAACTAATTTTTTCTATAGAAATAAGTAAGAATGCAATCTTCATACCTGTGGAAGAATACGAAGTGCTACTATGTTCCCTACATGTTATAGTATTCCAGACTATAATCACATTTAAAAAATACATAATTTTGCTGGGGGTAGAGCCAAGATAGCATAGTGAACCGAGGAAGCTGCTCGAGCTCTCCCATTTTCCCTCAAAAACCATATAAAAGTACATGAAACCACTCTCCAGCTCTCAAGATAGACTGAAAAAATTTCAACAAAATTTAATCAAAGTAAATCAGCAACTAAGACCCTCAGTCCTTGATCAGTACTGAAGTGAACCAGTAGGACAGTCCCCAGTCCTAGCTCAGAAGGTACACTCTGGGAATCAGGCTGTTTCCTGAAAAGAGCAGAGACAGCTGTCCCTGCAAACACAAGAAGCCCCTGTGCCCAAAGCCTCTGCATAGGAAACTTGGGACAGCAACCCTTTAACCTAGGAGAAGAGCTGGACAACATGTTTTTTTTGTTTGTTTGTTTGTTTGTTTTCTCTCTTCTGATTTTCCTCTTGCAACATGATTCATAGAACAATGTGTATTAAAAGTAAATAAATTAATTGATTATTTAAAAAATAAAATAAAACATATTATGCCCGTGAAGGTAGTTTTGACTAATCCTATCAAGTTAAAAAAAAAAAAAAAAGTGAAAATAGGCCTCCTGATTGGTAGTATGTCTGTCACAGTGGAAAAGTCTAAGCAAATATTAAAAGATTCATCCTTACAAAGTTGTAATAACAAGTTTTTATTATCTATTAGCAACTCATAGACATTAGAAGAAGTGTAATGAAGCTAAAAATCTTTCTAAATATGAAAATAAAATGGTACCTGATTAAAATGCTTTCTTTGATAGTTTTAAAGAAAGGTCAGGGGGCTAAATATCTATTTTCTAAGTAAAATGGAAAATCCACTGTCCTACCTGTATATTTCCTATATTTCTTGCCTCTGGGCCTTGAGACATGTTAATCTGTAGTCCTGGAACCAACACTATCCAAGGGAGAAAACACTGAATTTAAAGTAAATGATAAAGTTAAAGTTTTTGCCTTTCCCAAGATTGTGTGATTTTGGGTGGATCAATTCTGAGTTTTAATTTTATCAACTATCAAAAAAAGACACTGAATTAGATGATCTCAAAGATCACTTCCATCTGTAGACAGATGACCTATTATTCACATGTCAACATACTATTCTTTTTCTAAAACCCAGTTCACATATCAGCTCATTCATGATTTTTTTTTTCCAAATCTGTGAAATTGTAAATGTATGTCTTTTATTAAACTCAAATTTATTAAGTTTGTATCATAGGTCAAGGAAGCATGCTAGACTTTGTGATGTACAAACAAAGAAATGGGAAAATACCCATTCCTTTGTTTTGAACTTTTTGAATTTATCTCTTATATTTTCCATTGTTTTCCAATGTATTTGTTTATGTCAAATTCCATTTTTAGATTATAATTACCTTGAGGGCTGAAACATATTTATTGAATCTTTTTTTCATTATTATCCTTGTTGATACCCATCAATAGCCCCAGGCTAATGCATTCAGCAATTCAGGCAATTTAGGAAATGTCTATTTGGATGAATTAACCTAAAACTCTGTTAATAGAAATAGCTTCAGCATAGTGAAACAATCTACTTGCATATCTATCTATCTATCTATCTATCTATCTATCTATCTATCTATCTATCTATGTCTTTCTATCTGTCTATCTCTCAGTTAGATCATTCAAACCAAATTAATTTCCCTTGAAATTTATTATTTATTTCCATATTTTCTTCTCTTTCACATAAACATTAGGGAGCAAGACTATCTCCATACTGTGATATTATGTTGATGCCACATAATTTCTTAGTTAGTAGGATTTCCTCTCATTTTATTTTTTATTATTTCCCCAAAGAGAGTCCAATAATAATAGGTTAATTATTTTGTTTTTCTTTCCTGTCATGTTTAGGGAATAGAAAGTGATTTTGTGCCACTTTTTCTCTTTTGTTTTTCTTTGCCATTTATCTTTTTGGCCCACTGCAGAGAACATCTTGCTGATTGCAGGTGTAACACTTTAATTTCCAAGTTCCCAGAGACTAAATGCAGTGCTTACAAATAGACATATTTTTCTTACCATGGAGGAGAGAACAAAAATTCTTACACTATTTCTCTTGATATATGTTCATAGAAAACAATTAGCAAACATATATTGTTTAAATTTAAAACGATGCTCTATATCTAATTCTAACATAAAATATGCTATTCTAATTCTCTACAAATGACTTCAGAGAAAATAAAAATGCTTTGGTATGAAAGTAAGACTTCACTTTCCTCACCTGTAAAATAAGGGGATTGGATTACATGTTCTCTAAGTTACCTAACACATCTTAAGATCTAAGTCTTATGGACTTTGGCTTCCTCAATTATAAAATGGAATAAGAGAGATAAGTTCCATTTCCCTTTGAAGTTTAACATTCTATAATGCTAAGATCTTCCAGTGTCCAGTTTATTTCAGGAGGTATTTCCAAGCTCAATTTACTCTGGAGTTCATGAATCTATCTTCTATCACAATAGTCAAAAGGTAAGAAGGGAGTGAGTGGACAAGACAAGGGAACATGGGTAAAATGGAGTAAACACTAGAAGATCCAACCAGGAATAAACTATTGAGTCCAAAGTGTGCAAGTTACTCAGGGAGGTATTTTTCTTGATTTTGTCCAGATGATCCAATGACAAAAGCCTTAGCCAGAATTACCTACACATATACATACACACACATATACACATACATACATGTCCACATAAATGTTATAAGAAATCTTATACATAACCTATTCCAACATCTAACTATTTCATAAATTAGAAAAAGTGAAATCTAGAAATGCAACTTTTTCAAGGTGATACTATGGTTAGTTAATAACAGAGCCAGGATTAAGATCCAGTATCCTGACATCCATGTTAGAGATCGATCTGCTTTCTATACTAAGGGTTCAAATTTTGTTTTGTGGCATAGACCCATTTGGTAAAGGCAATTGATCTCTTTTCAAACTAGCATTTTAGATAAATATAAAATAAAATACATTTACTTACAAAATGCAATTGTATTGAAATATAATAATCTTGAAGTATGTACTTTGGTTAGTCCAAGCAAGCAGATCCAGAAGCAATGAGATTGTCATGGAGAGGATAACTTTGGGTAAATATAAGGAATGTTGGCATTACACCCAGAGCTTCCAAAAGTAGAGATTTTTTTTTCCTCAGAAGAAATGGTTTCTCTCTTATAGGAGATCTTCCAGTAGAGCATAGGTAACCACTTGCCAGTAATTTTATTGAAAAAACAAGCCTTTTTAGGTGCCAGTTTTGATGTATAATTTGTTTTCTACAATCTTCCAACTTCAAGAATCTTTGGTTTTTGATTCTTCACTGAACCTGCAGAGTGATAAATATATCATCGTTCTTAAAAAATCAACCATCTCAGCATGTTTATGAGGTTTATTTTCTGACTGATTCTAAATCCATAGGAATTCTACAGAAACTTGCTGAAGCCTAATTTATTGAAATATGATATAGATCATTACTTTAAACCAAAATCGAAAGAGTTCATGTTCTGTAGGTATTATAAATATTTGTTCTATATTTCTAAATGTAGCAAAATATTCACCTAGTAAATTATTTTTGATGACTAATGTACATTTTGCCACAATCAATTATTAAAATTGATGGAATCTTTAATCACAACTTCAAAAAGTTTGTTCATTGCAATATAAAATAATTTGCAACTAAAACTGAAGGAAACACAATTTTCTATGAAAATCCTTACCTCAAAATCAGACTTAAAAGGGACATTAGAAATCATCCAATCCCCACAGATTCTTAACCTTTTCTTTTCAAGGACTCTTGATTTCTTGCTGAAGCCTATCAGCCTCTTCTCATAATAATATTTTAAATAAGTAAAGAGAATGAGTTTTAAGCAAAGGTTAATGATTTCTTTTTAAACATTCAAATTCATGACATCCTGAAAGCTATCTATGAACCTTGGATCCCAGGTTAAGAATCTTTGATCTCATCCAGTTTCCAAAATACAATCAAGAGAGCTTATGTGATTTGTAACCCATTCAGTTAGTTGCTTCTATCAATTATAAATTGAAAGAGATAGTTATGTTTTAAAGAATGGTACACAAAGAACTAGAAGGCTTTAGGAAAATAGAAAACCTGTATACATATATACCCACATATATATATATATATATTTTTTTTTAAAAATACATACATATATGCATACATTTGCACACATATAATTCTCATTGAGCCAACCACTAATCCAGGAGTACCAGATTAGTTCAGAATAGCATGGTTTGTTTGTTCCCCCCATCATCTACCAACTTTTACCCCATGTGGTGGCCCTTTCCTTTCAATGCTGGGATAGAGCCATGACAACAGATGGTAAAACAACCTAAAGAAATACAGTCTTTATTCACCAGGTCTACTTTTCCCCTAAAATGCATCACTCATTTTCCCCAGAGGAAGATTTGGGAGAACAATAGCTGCAGTTTAGCCTTGATCTATAGAATGCGGACTAGATCAAGTCCTGGGGAATTGGACAGAGTGCTGTGTGCCTCCTGCTCAGATAATGTCTGATATTTCTTTTTGCATTTTCTCTTATAATCACCACCTCACCATCCTTTTTGGCTGAATACTCTCTCCTGACAGCTTTGCTGCTTCCTCTCTTTTCAGTGATAAAAAGTTTAATGTTGAAATAGGAAAGTTATCTATACAGTTCCTTCAATTTTTCAGTAAAATAGATGAGAAGTTTAGCAAATAAATATGCCTTAAGGAAGGAAAATAATTATTTGGGCCTATTTATATGTTTTATCAATATTGTGGTCTCTAATAATAGCTTATAAATGATGTCTACCATTTATGTAGTACCAGGTAGTGTGATTTACAAATATTATGTTATGATATGGTGGTAAGCTTAGAAATTGGAAAATACTTTAAGTATGTTCATATATATTAATATGAGGACCAGAAAAATACTTTTTCATGGATGAGTTCTGATTGATACCATAGGTGGCAGTACAAAGTGCTTATATCAATAAGGTCATAGATCCATTAAAACAATGAAGTTAGATGAAATTGTAAGTTCCTTGATGGCAGGGTCTGTGTGTGTATTTCTTTGCATCCTCAAGGTTTAATACAGTGACACAATGGCATAAACATTGAGAAAGGCATGCATGTTTTGGCTAGGCAAATAGTAGGTGATTAATAAATTTTTGTTTGGTATTACCCAACTTGAGTTAGGTTCTCCATCTCATTTTTGGTGAGATAAGTAATCTGTACATATACATAGATATATTTTAGACTTCTGAAATTCAAAACACCCAAATATTTCTTCATATCTCCTACAAACCCTATCGTATTACTAAGCTTCTTATATCTATTGAGAGCACTGTGATTCTTACAGGTTCAAAATTTGGAGGCATCCTTAATATTCCACTGTCTGTCATACCTCTTATATAATCCAACGCCAATTCTCCTCACCTTTATCTCCTTACCATTTTTTGTATTAGTTCCTTTTTGGCCACTGACATGGAACACATCTTAGTTCAGTCTCTTAAGATCTCTCTCCTAGTCTCTTAATTGGTCTCCCTGACAATGAGATCTCTTCTCTGCAATATAGCCTTATTATATTTGCCAAATTGCAGTTCCAACAGTAGTTTGACCAAGACACTCCCTCCTCTGGAAAACTCAATGGTTCTTCCTTGCCTCTAGCTTAAAATAGCAATTCTTCTTTGGCCATTTAAAATCCTTAATAAATTGGTTCCTGTCTAAAATCGCAGGGTCATTATTTCCTTAATGTGTACAATTACCTAGTCATCAGACAAAATGCATCTCTCTGTCTCTGTCTCTCTAATTAAAAAGGCATTATAAATTTACCAAATGATAAGTGTTATAAGTATTATCATTCCACCCCTATCAAGTATCAAGGTAGTACTGAGAGAATGGGCAATAGAAAAGGTAAAGATTTTGGGATCCAGGGATTCCTGGGATTTTGGGGTGAGGAAGAGGAAAAGAGTATTTGATTACAATAAATATCTACATATCACATCTCAAACTCAAAGAATAATTTCCCAAATGATTAGAAAGTATTGAGTAGGAAGCTATAATGATAATAATAACATATGTATATAAAAGATTAGTGAATGTTAGGGCATTTTATAGAGAAATCTTCGTTTCACACTTTTACCTAGGGGAAGAACTAGAAGTAACCATAATTATAAGGCAAAAACTATCTTTTGCTGTAGTTCCTACACTGTTAATCTTATAGTACACAAAATCTATAAATGTAAAAAAAAAATTGGGACACTAAGAAAAACTATTCAAGGTATAAACTATTCATTATTATTTTAAATTGCCAAAGCTTTTCAAAACTATATTTGAAGTATGTGAGAAAAACTAGAAATATATTAGCAGTAATTCCTTAGTGACTAAAAAACCAAACAGAAACAAAAATCCCATTATCTAACAGTTGAAACAAAATAATAATACATGCCTAGTATACCCATATAGGGAGAGAGATACAGATAGTCAGACAGGGACAGGGATAGAAAGACAGAAACAGAGACAGACATAAAGAAAGAGAGAGAGAATGGAGAGGGATTTCCAAGAGAAGTTATAGTGATCTTTTCAATTTTGACCTTCTTAAGGTAATTTTAGTTTTTGAAATTGCTTTAGAAAAGTGATAACTATAGGTAACATTTATCCAGAGTTTTCTCATCACAAACATCTAATCTAGATGAAATTAGCAACCCTATTTTATAAGGCAGGAAATTGAGGTTTAGGGAAACTGTCCCTTTTCTTATATTACATAGTTCACAAATTCCTGAGACAGAATTTTAATCCAAGTCTTTCAGACTCCAAATCAAATATTGATCAGAAGATCAACTATGTGAGAGAACAATTTAGTTCCTGTGTAACAGGCTAAAAAAATCTCATTTTATATATATTTTTCCTCTCCAGAATTCTGAATATCACCAGGTTTCTGGGTACTTTCCTTGAATTTATGTTGTTTCATGACCCACAAATACTTTCCCAGAATAATCATTTCAAAGGATAAAATGTTATAAAGAAATGGCTGAATATAATACATAGATTTGGATCCAAATGAACTGGATAATACATAGACAATTGAGAAAGCAAGTGAAGTTACATATAGAATTATAACATCTGGGGTTAGGTGAAAAATATTCTAATAAGTTCCTACAAGGTATTGGTATGTTGATTTCCTTCCAATATTTCCCTCTTCAATTACATATGAAGCCTAACTTCAAATTATTTCAAAGTTTGGTCAAATTGCTCCTCTTTTAATTACCTTCTTAGCAAATCTACAAGTCACATCTCAAACTCAAGGAATAATTTTCCTTGAATCTAACCATTCTGGAGAACAATATGGAATTATGCACAAAAAGTTATCAAACTGTGCATACCCTTTGATCCAGCATTGCTGTTATTGGGATTATATCCCAAAGAAATACTAAAGAGGAGAAAGGGACCTGTATGTGCCAAAATGTTTGTGGCAGCTCTTTTTGTTGTAGCTAGAAACTGGAAGTTGAATGGATGTCCATCAATTGGAGAATGGTTGGGTAAATTGTGGTATATGAATGTTATGGTATATTATTGCTCTGTAAGAAATGACCAGCAGGATGAATACAGAGAGTCTTGGAGAGACTTACATGAACTGATGCTGAGTGAAATGAGCAGGACCAGGAGATCATTATACACTTCAGCAACAATACTGTATGAAGACATTTTCTTATTGAAGTGGATATCTTCAACATAGAGAAGATCCAATTCAGCTACAGTTAATCGATGATAGACAGAAACAGCTACACCCAGAGAAGGAACACTGAAAATTTAATGTAAACTATTTGCCCTATTGTCTTTCTACGCAGGTTACTTTTACCTTCGGAATCCAATTCTCACCGTGCAACAGGAAGTTTGGTTTTACATACATGTATTGAATCTTGGATATATTGTAACACATCTAACATGTATGGGATTACCTGTCATCTAAGGGAGGGAGTAGAGGGAACAAGGGGAAAATTTGGAAAAGAAGTGAATATAAGGGATAATGTTGTAAAAAAAAATTACCCATGCATATGTACTGTCAAAAATTATAATTATAAAATTAATTAAAAAAGGAATAATTTTCCTTGATCTAATCATTATTAAATATATTTAAAATTGAATTGAAAGCCTTGGAAAGTGGATGAGTTCCTTCTCATTAGACATCTCTCCATAAAACTATCCTTCATCCTATAATCCTTATTTCTGTTGAATATATCACCTACCTCCCAATCACCTAGCGTCATAACTCCTAAATAACACTTAATATCTCTTTCTCCCTAAAACTCTATCTTAAATGAAATGCCAAATCTTGTTGATTCTTCTTCCATGGTATGTTTTGCCTTCCTTTTCTTTTAGTTTACATGCCCATGTCTGTGCTTAAGAAGCTTAGCAATATCCTCAAGGAAAAAAATAAAAGCTTCTCTGTTTAATTCTTAAAGGTGCACAGTCTATCTCCAATCTGTCCCATTACATTCATTTCATGTCACTTCCTATAATGTATTATATACTCCATAATACCATATATATCCCATAATGTATTATATATATATATATTTTTTTTCTTCAGGGAGAAAATTAAATAACAATAGAAAGGAATGTACTTATTTCTCAATAGTACATGACACACAAAAATTGACTATGTCATCAGAGCATAAAAACCTCATAATCAAATGCAGAAATGCAGAAATAGTAAATGTTTCTTTTTCAAGTCATAATGCAATGAAAACTACAGTCAATAAAGGGCCAGATAGAGTAAAATAATTTTTAAAATGAATAATCTAATTCTGAAGAATGAGTGGTTCAAATCATAGAAACAATGAATAATTTCATCCAAGAGAATGACAATAGTTAAACAACATAATAAATCAATGGGATGAAGCCAAAGTAGCTCTTACAGAAAATTTCATTTCTCTAAATAGTTACATGAATAAAATAGAGCAAGAAGAGATCAATGAAATGTACATGCAACTAAAAATGTTAGGGGGGGAAATAAATTAACCCACCATTAAAAAGAAATTAGAAATTCTGAAAATCAAAGGAGAGATTAAAATATTGAAATTAAGAAAATCTTTGAAATAATAAACCTAAGTTGGTTTTGTGAGAAGACAGCAACAAAATAGATTTGGCTAATTTGATTAGAAAAAAAAAAAAAAGGAAAGGAAAAAAGCCAAATTACCAGCATCGTAAAAATGAAAAGATTGTGAACTTACTACAGATGAAAAAAATAAAACCTTAATTAAGGATGATTTTGCCCAATTTTATGCCAATAAATCTGACAATTTAATTAAATGGAGGAATATTTAAAATATATAAATTCCCCAGACTAACAGAAGAGAAAACAAATTATTTAAATAAATCCATTTTAGAAAAAAAAAAATGAACCATCAATGAACATCCTAAGAAAAAATCTCAAGAGCCTGAAAGATTTATAAGAGAATTCTACCAAACATTTAAAGAACAATTAATTGAAATACTATGTAAGCTATTTGGAAAAATAGACAAAGTAATCTTGCCAAATTTCTTCGATTACACAAATATGATGCTGATACCTAAATCAAGAAAATCAAAACAGAGAAAGAAAATAACAGAACAATCTCTTTATGAATAGTGATGCAAAATTTTTAATATAATTTTAGTAAAGAGATTACTACAATTTATCAGCAAGATAACACAATATTACCAGTGAAGATTTATACCAAAAATGCATAATTTATCATGACTATAACAAAACTAACAGAAATCATATGATAATCGCAATAGTTGCAAAAAGAAGCTTTTGACAAAATATAGCACCTATTCCTATTAAAAATAATAGAGAGCATAGGAATAAAGGGTGTTTTCCTTAAAAGTATCAGCGTCATCTATCTAAAACAATTAGAGCACATTATTTATAATGGGGAGAAGCTAGACACATTCCCAGTAGAAACAGGGGAGAAACAAGGATGTAAATTTTCACCACTATTATTCAAAATTATACCAGAAATGTTAGCTTTAGAAATAAAAGAAAAAGAAATTAAAGGAATTAGAGCTGGCAATGAAGACATAAGGCTAACACTCTTTGAAGATGATATGGTATGCTTAGAAAATCCTAGAGAATATCCAAAAATTCACTTGAAACAATTAACAGCTTTAGCAAAGTTTCAAGATATAAAATCCCCAGCATTTTTATATTAACTAACAAATGCTTGCAATGATAGATAGAAAGAGAACTTCCTTTAAGATAATTACAGATACAATCAATTATTTAGGTGTCTACTTGCCAAGACAACCCTACGAACAATATGAAGACAATTACAAAACACTGTTCATATAAATAAAGTCAGATCAGACAATTAGAAAGATATCCATTGTTCATGCATAGGCTGAGCTAATATAATAAAAATGACAATCCTACCTAAATTACTCTACTTGTTCAGTGCCATATTGATCCAAATGCCAATAAATAGAAAAATAACAAAATTCATTTGGAAGACAAAAAGTAAGGAATATCAAGGGAATTAATGAAAAAAAAAAAAACACAAAAGATGGTGGTCTGATATAAAATTGTATTGTAAAGCAGCAGTCAATAAAACCATACAGTATTGGCTAAGAAATAGAGTGGTTAGATCAGTAGAATAGGTGAGACACACGTGACATAATGTTCAATAAGCCCAAAGATTCCAGCTTATGGGGTAAGAACTCACTATTCCACAAAAATTGCTTGGAAAATAGGAAAATAAAAGGTCAGAAACTTAGCATAAATCTGCATCTCATACCCCATACCAAAATAAAGTCAAAATGTGTAAAGGATTTAGGTTTAAAAGGTGAAACTATAAGCAAATGAGGAGAGCAACTGACAATTTACCTATTAGATCTTTGGAGAAGTGAGGAATTTATGGCCAAAGAACTAGAGAACATTATGAAATGACAAATGTTCAACTCTGATTACATTAAATTAAAAAGGGTTTGCACAAACAAAACTAACACATGGAAAATTATAAGGAAGAAGAAAGCTTAGGGGAAAAAATACAGCCAGTCTTTATGATAAAGGCCTCATTTCTTTTTTTTTTTTTTTTTTTTTTTTTTTTTTTTCCTGAGGCTGGGATTAAGTGACTTGCCCAGGGTCACACAGCTAGGAAGTGTTAAGTGTCTGAGACCAGATTTGAATAAAGGCCTCATTTCTAAAACACAAAGAACTGAATCAAATTTATAAGAATATAAATTATTTTCCAAATGACTAATGATCAAAGAATATGAACAGATAATTTTCAGATGAAGAAATTAAATCTACCTATAGTCATATGAAAAATGCTCTAAATTAGAAAAATGCAAATTAAAACAACTCTGAAATGCCACCTTATACTTTTCAGATTAAGTAAAATGACAGAAAAAGATAATGATAAATGTGGAGGAAAGTATGTGAAAACAGGGACACTAATATTTTGTTGGTGGAATTGTTTTGGACTAGAAAATCATTTCATTCTATTCTTTTGTTGCTTCAGCAGCTCCAGAATGAGTTTTTAGTTGATATTCTAAATAGTCTGCATTATAATCTGTTCCACTAATCCATCTTTCCATTTCCTGGTCAGTATCAAACTGTTCTGAGGATTACAGCTTTGTAATATAGTTGGAAATGGGGAATTACTGGGTTATTTTTCTTCACATTTTTTTTCTTTGATTTCCTTGATGGTTTTGACATTTTGTTATCCTAGATGATTTTTAAATTGTTTTCTTTTTTTGATTCTATAGATGCATTAATTTTAATACACATTTCTTTATGAATCATGTTGGTAGAGAAAAATCAGAAGAAAATAGAAAAATCATGAGAGAAAAAAATGAAGAAAAAGAAAAAAAGTTAACTTAGCATGTGTTGATATGTATTCATTCTCCATAGTTTTGCCTCTGGATGTAAATGGTGTTTTCTATCCGAAGTTTATTGAAATTGCCTTGGATCACTGGACTTTTAGAAGTATCAAGAGATGATTTTTAAAAAAATAAAATTCTAGTTGCATAAAATAATCTTTGTATGGAAAGTATTTTGTAATTGTGTTCATATTCTTCCTATCTTAATCTTGGCAAGTAGAGTCCAAAATACTTTAAATTATGTACCGTTATTTTAAATGGGATTTTTTTTTAAATTTTTATCTCCTGCTGAACTTTGTTGGTAACATACAAAACCGCTGATGATTTATTTTTTATCCTGCAACTTTGCTGAAGTTGTTAATTGTAGTTTTCTTCAGAAAATTTCTGGTTCCTTTCCCAAACTTTCCAAAAAAACTCTCATTTTCTTTCCCTATTTTTCTTCTAAGTCTCTTTTAATATCCGATTTGAATTCTTCTAAGAGAGATTTTTGAGTTGAAGAGAAATTCATATCACCTTTTTGAAGCTTCAGCTAGAGATGTTTTGCCTTTAGTGTCCTCAGGGTTTCAGATCTCTTCTCTGTCTCCATAAAAGCTTTTTATGCTCAGAGTTCTTTTTGCTTTTTTTCCTCATTTTTAATGGTTGAAGTCTGCTCTTAAGGCAAAGGGTAGTTTGTTTGTTTGTTTTCTCCCCAAACTTCCTCTATAGGCTACATTAGCTTCATAATTCCCTTGAGCTGGTGCTGCTGGTTTTCTTCCCATGCTGAGTAGGCGTGGCCAAATCCTGCATTATTCTGGGATTCAGGGACTCACTATTTATCTTCTGTATTTGCATTGGAGATCTTACAGGTACTCTGCTGATCCACTGGCTTTTGAATCATAACAGAGTAGCAAACACTGCTGTATTTTGGCAAAGCGCCTCCCAGTAGATTTCCCCTGGCACACTCTGGGTCCCTGTGCTGCACCATCTGCTTTGATTGGGACACATCTTTCTGAAGTCCTTCCAAAATACTGTCAACTGGAAATTTATTACACTCCAAATCTTTCTGAGTTGTGTCACTCCAAGACCTGTTCAGAGGTTTGATTTGTTATTGATCTGAGGGGAGCTAGGAAGACCTCAAAGACCTCTGTATTCCCACTCATCTTGACTTTACCCTGGTTATGTGTCTTTTAATGACCTAATACAAAGTAAATTTTTCTGCATGATACAGTGCCAAGAAAAAGACACCTTTCTTTTTATTTCCATTCATTTTTCTCCAGAATACTATCATTTCTAAATTTTCTGAAATTTTATTCATCTCCTGAACTTTTTTATTTTTTTCTTAGATTTCTTCAGATCTCAGAGTATAAATTTGAGATCCTCCACTAGGACAATTTCACTGTAAATTTCATCCTGTTACTCATTTAACTTTTCCTTTAAGAATGTTGATGCAATATCATTTGCAGAAATATTAAATTTCAGTTAAAGATAAATGAAATCAAAGATGTATTATTTTCCCATCCATGTTCGTGGACCCTTCAAATCTATTCAAGGATTCTTATGGATTGGGATAGGGTGGCCCATGAACCCTATATTAAGAACTTTTGCTTTAAAATGAGATCACTCATGGTCCAGGGAGCTCCTGCCACTATAGGCTTACATCCTCAGTCTTCATCCTCAGGGGAACCTGACATGAAAGAGTCAGGCTTCTTTTTTCCTTTGACTCTCCCTCCCAGAGTAATCCTGAAGAAACCCCTAAAACACAGTTAGGTACAGTTCATGTGTGGAGTCTTTTTAAAATGCTCCCTATAGAGTATCTTACAGAAAAGATGTCCGAGGTACAATAGAGGTATTAGATATAGAAGAGTTGTTTATTTCACTACTCAAAAAGCTTAAAATATAAAGATATACATGCATACACTGACAGCAAACACACAAAACACCTTACATACTCCATTAAGCTCATTGTACTCCTTGTTGAAGAAATAGTGAAATATGAGCTACTTTGCCTTATTTTTTTAAGAACACCAAAATATCTCTGCCCAAATAAGTAAAATTTGATTATATCCTATCTTTTATTGATTTTATAGTTTTTATTTACCAGATATAGGCATGGGTAATTTTACATTGACAATTGCCAAACCTTTTTGTTCAAATTTTTCCCCTCCTTCCCTTTTCCCAGATGGTAGGTTGATCAATATATGTTAAATATGTTAGAGTATAAATTAAATACAATATGTATACATGTCCAAACAGTTATTTTGCTGTACAAAACGAATAGGACTTTGAGATAGTGTACAATTAGCCTGTGAAGGAAATCAAAAATGCAAGTGGACAAAAATAGAGGAATTGGGAATTCTATATAGTGGTTCATAGTCATCTCCCAGAGTTCTTTCGCTGTGTGTAGCTGGTTCAATTCATTACTGCTCCATTGGAACTGATTTGGTTCATCTCATTGTTGGAGAGGGCCACGTCCATCAGAATTGATTATCATATAGTATTGTTGTTGAAGTATATAATGATTTCCTGGTCCTTCTCACTTCACTCAGCATCATTTCCTGTAAGTCTCTCCAGGACTTTCTGAAATCATCCTCCTGGTCATTTCTTACAGAACAATAATATTCCATAATATTCATATATCACAATTTATTCAGCCATTCTCCAATTGAAGGGCATCCACTCAGTTTCCAGTTTCTGCCCACTACAAAGAGGGCTGCCACAAACCGTTCTGAAACTTTTTATGGAACTTTCTCATTTTGAAAACACGACCTCTAGAAGTTTCATCAATTGCTCATAAATTTCTGCTTTACAAACATTCTTCTTTCCTATGCCATTAGAATTGAGACAAGTACTTAGACTTGGGAATGCTTATTTTGGGGAAACAGCCATTTTTTACTAAATGATAAACCCAGTCACAAATAGTTATAGCTGATTCACTTTACTCAGGTTTCCTCATGTACTTGACAGAATATGAGACTATTGGGAAATATACATATTATATGGAAGAAAATTGTTTACTTTACAACATGTTTTGCCAAGAAGCTTCGTACTGGTAGGTGAATAGAGAAGTTCAGAAATAGGCATGTCTACTGAGGCTAGAGGACTATTGGGATATAAAAAAAAAATAACATTGTGGAAACATCAAAGGTTTTTTTTTTTTTTTTTAATCTTGGCAAATCTATGAAAAAGAAATGATACATAACTTATTGAGGAGTTAATTATCAATGTTCCTTATATAGTGAACATAAAAAAAATTCTTCCATATATAGTTTCTGTTTTTATAGGACAATTGAAGAAGAACATGGGAATTACTAAGGAAAATCAAAAGGAAAAATTCATTTAATATCTGGAATTCTGTACTCAGCTTTCTCAGATATTTTTCTAAGGATGTGGGAGTAAGTGTTTAACAACTGCACCTCCAGAGAAAAAAATGCATGAAACATACTATTGAGGATATTCAGCATTATGAACCTTTTCTCCATCACTTTTCTAAGAATAGATAACAAGAGAATAAGAAATCAAGCCCTTATTTGACTTTTTCTAATTTGTGAAGAGTACATACTCATATAGAATATAATAATAATAATAATAATAATAATAATAATGCATTTAGCATTTGCATAGAATTTACTACGTATCAGGAACTGCACTGAATACTTTGTAATTATTATCTCATTGAATCCTATAAGAAACTTAGACTGTAGGTGCTGTAATTATTTCTACTTTATAAATGAGGAAATTGAGAAAAACTAAAGTAAAATGATTTGCCTGGGGTCACACAGGTAGGAAGTAACTGAGGTCACATTTGAATTCAGGTCTCCTTAATTCTAGGCCCACTATTCCATCTTACTGCTCCTAACATTTGATAATGGACGGGAGCAAGAAAAAGCTGAATATAGCTCACCTGCTTTACTCTGTGTTGAAGGACTTCTTCTTTCAGGGACAGACTGCCCCATTGTTTCTTACTCCTATACCACAATATTATCTCAGTTATTTAATTCTTGTTTAATTTTCACAGCTTTAAAGCTGGCATGAACCTCTGTCAAAGGGATATAGATAGGAAATATTGCATTGGATTAAAAATATGAGGTAATACATCTAGTATTGAAAAGATTTTTTTCCAGAAATGTAATCATGAAAAATAAAAGAATCTTTGATGAAGTGAAAGTCCACAATCATGAGGTCAAGAGAATGTTCATTCCCTACTCTTCCAGAGAGTTTAAAATTCTTAGTGATAATATCTTAGTATGAGTAGTTTCTAAGCATTTCTTCTATTATATATTTGCCTAGGAGATTAAAAATAGTCTGACTGTAACAATACAAGGTCTTTTTTGCAAGGAGAATATTTAGAAAAAACAGGACATAATTAATCCTCAGTTCAATTTTTGAAGAATTACAAAAGTGAAAAGAAAACAATGTCAAAATCTGGCTTGACTTTGAGAAAATAATACTAATTAGCCATTAATGTCTCTTGCTTACCAGTTATGCTTAATTACCATGGAACACAATTACAATTATGTGTATCATCAAATATATGTCAGAATAATTCATTTAGCTTTATTTAGTTAAAAGGCAAGAGTCTGTTGACATATGTTTAATCTTCATAGTTTGTTGATCATGTAGTCTGGTTATTGTTCTCTTTTATGCTCTCTCGCTCTCTCACACACATACACAAACAGAAATATGTACAAGTATCAATAAACATATTAAAATCCTATTTTTAGAATACAAAAGTGATGTTAAGAAATATCCTCCCTAAAGCCTTTTCCAGGTAAGTGGATGGCCACAAAAAGCAGGGTTGGGGGTAACTTTTCTTAGATAAATTGATAAAGAATTATGCTAAATCTTTAAACAAAGAATAAGTCTTATTGTAGGTATTTAGTTGTTTTCTCTACTCATGAAGTGATTTTTATTATCGAACTACCTGATTACTCCTTTACTGACTGCTTGGTAGACTAATGCCCACTTTTCTCCAATGAGAAGGAATTAAGGTATTGATGGAAGAGAAAAGACCCTTTTGAGGAATTCCAAGTGTAAATTCTGCTGGTGGGGGTGGTCCAGAAGGAATGAAATAATGACTCAAGTCACTCAAATCTATAATGTTAATAAAGACTTTATGTTGAGAAATGTTTCTTAGAGAAGAATATAATGTCAAAGGGCATGGGTCACTATGACATTTTGGATATTTCTATCCCTCTCTTTAAATTAGAAATGGATTTGACTTATAATTAGCTTATAAACAATATATCTATGTGTATATGCACATACATGTTTATATACATGTGCACATATATGTATATAATGCATCCATATCAATTTGTCAATCTTGATCTTTAAAACAGACTATTTTTAGGAGTAATATGTTCCTATTATATAATTCATATATTAAATATAGATGCATACATGTTGATAAATAGATATAGATATATGAGCATATATCTATATATAAACACATATACAGATGGACATACACATATATGTATTCCTTTGATGATGTTGTATGGCTATAAATCACTGAGTTTCATGATCACTGAAGAAGCAAAGTTGAAAATGAAAATAATCCAAAAATGGAAAATAACAGGGTAAACATAAGCAAGTCACAACATAATAATAAGACATAGTGGAGGAATAATTGTTTAAAAATGAGATCAGAGAAAAGTGTTATTGGGAAAAAAAAAACATAAGTTAATCACACAGAGTGAAAGATAACTGATGTATATTTCCTGTGCTATATTGAGATCTATACAATATAAAGAGAAGCCTGGTTTCCAGGAGTTTTGAGTAATCCTTACTGTCCTGTAATAAATTTATTTAAAAATTATGTATAAATATATCGTTTATCAGTTCATTTAATATATCAGCAACAACAAATATATTAAGTACCTAGTACGGGGCCAGCACTATGCTAAATAATAGGGACAGAACAACAAAAGAGAATCATAGTTCTTGCTTTGCAGGAGCTTAAAGTCTACTTAGAAGACATAATACTGTAGTTTTGGATTAATTTGATCTTCTGGGCTGAAGTACAGCCATCAGAAATCTTGTCGATGAGGCTAATCCTCCTCCTCAACAGAATATTAGTATCTTTGGGCATCGTGATTCCAGCTTTTTCCAACCCTTTTTGCCAAATTAAATCTAAACTCTTAGTTAAAATCCTCTATACAGACATATGCAAAAGAGATTTTAAAAAATAACGGTGTCAAGAGCATGGGGAAAATGGTAAAAAAATTAACTAGAAGAAACATGAAATGATCTGTGTAGAAAGTGGTACTAGAATTGACCCTTAAAGGAAAGTAGGGATTGATTATAAGAAGTAGAGATGAGAGGAAATTTTGTCCAGATGTGTGTATGAGTGTATATATATATATATGGAAATTTGAGGGATGAAGACCAATTACTAAACCATTGAAGTAATGCAGGTGAGAGTTGATGATTTTCTGAATTATGATGGTTAGTGTGTGAGAAGAGAGAAATTAATACAAGTGAGAATACATGAGATGACAAGATTTGACAACTAATGTTATATGTGCAGAACATAAAAGTGACAAGTCAAAGATAATAACAGTATAATAAACTGAAAGATTGGGAAAATTACAATGCTCACTAGGGATTTAAAAAGGGATGGATTTAGAAAAGAAGAGAATAAACTTCATTTTGGACATGTTGATTTGGTGCTCTCTCATATATCCAGTTGGAAATGTCCAATCAACAATTGGTAATGTTGAACTGAAGTACCAGAGGGATAGTATGGTTAGATATAAAAAAAATTGGAAACCATATACTTAGAGATGATCTTTAAACTGAAAGGAGCTGATTGAGGAGTGTGTGTGTGTGTGTGTGTGTGTGTGTGTGTGTGTGTGTGTGTGTGTGTGTGTGTAAGATAGAAAGAGAGACAGAGATAGATACAGAGAGAGAGAGAGAGAGAGAGAGAGAGAGAGAGAGAGAGAGAGAGAGAGAGAGAGAGAGAGAGAGAGAGGAGAAGGAGGGAGGAAGAGAGAAAGACAGAAATAGAGACAAAGAGAGACGTAGAGAAAGAATGTCAGATAAAAAAAAGAGGAAAAGACTCATAATAGCATTTTAGGGAATAATTACGGTATTAAAAAACAGGATAAGGCAGCTAGGTTTTACAGTGAATAGAGTGCTGGGATTGGAATCAGGAATATTCATCTTCCAGGGTTCAAATCTGCCTTCAGCCACTGAGTAGCTCTGTGACCCTGAACAAGTCACTTACCCTGTTTTGTCTCAGATTCCTCATTTGTAAAATAAGCTGAAGAATGGAATGACGAATTATTCTAGTATCTTTGTGAAGAAGGAGAAGGAAATGATAAACCACTTCAGTATCTTTGCCAAATGGCATAACAAAGAAATCGACTCAACTGAAAAAAAAATACAGAGTAGAATAAAATACAAAATATTATAGAAAGAGCAAGAAATGTAAAAAGGGGCAGGAGGAAGCTATCAGATTCAACAATCAAGAGATCACTGATCAAGGGACAATGGAGAAAGCAGTATGAATAATGAGATTGAAAGCCAGATGAAAAAGGATTGAGAAGTGAGTGCAAAGAGAGGTAATAAAGGCAATGAGTGGAGATAGTTCATTCATCATTTATCCCATGCTCATCATAAATGCACGGATGATTGCTCCTTTCATACATTTTTCCTTCTTTAAATTGTATTGTGGCAGACTCATAGCAATCATGACATTCTATGGCCCTTTGGGTGATCTCCTACTTCTTTTTTTTTTTTTCATGACCACAGTATTTTGTGATTTGCAATATATCATGCCATAACCACAATACTGCTGTCAGAAATACAGGTCTCTATTTCACAGGGAAACTTAGGGTTATTAAAAGACCAATATAATTTCTTCTTTCCTGTTCACTACTGCTTTTTATCTCGTCCAAGTTTCATGTTCATATTTTATTTCATATTGTCTCTCCAATTTTATCATTAAGATGTCTTTTTATGCTAAATGATTATGAATATTGGTATTAAATAAGTTTTTGTTGTTGTTATTGTTGTTCTACACCAAAGCAATCAACATCTTAATATTGTGAGCTCTGCCTGCAATGTGTAAGTTTAATTTCCAGTGTTCTTTGAAATTCATGGGGGTAAAAAATGGAATTAATGAAACTTTGCAATCTTTATCACTATTAAAGTTGTAAAGAATACTCATCATGTTAAATTTCTGGGAGAACATCCAGTATAATGCAAGGTTAACATTATAAAGGAGCTAGACACACATTGATGATGCCTTTACCCACCCAGAAAATATATACAGTGCTTCTATATCCTCAGTTCCCCGTTTGTCCTTTGAATTATTTATCATGTAAATGTGAGGTGACAGTTTCAGGTATGAAATGCAAATTTGGCTCATCTTTTCTACCCTATGAATATTAAATTATGTGTATGGTAATTTTTCTGGTGCTTCTGGAATGGCCTTTAGATACTGCTTTCAACACTGTTGAATGTGAATTGGTATTCATCCATTCCATAAACTTGAATTTATTGAAATTCATAAAATCTGTCATGCCAGTTTCTTGCCTTTGGACTATCCTAAGATTATAATATCAATAATGTGCAAGGATAATTATCACTCGTAGGACTGATTAGGACTTTTAATATCTAATTGTAGAACCTTTCTGCTCTGTTTGAAGTAAAATAATTTTTTAATGGAAAGAAGAAAATATTACAAAATGGTGGTTACTACTGTCATATAAGTGACAAGATAATTATTTTGATATTTGGCAACATATTACAATTTTATAATGTATTACCTAGATAGTATAAATGATAATACCATATGCAAATATTTTACTTCTTTAGAGTCTATTATCTTCCAAAAGGATAAAAAAAAATCAAATAGCAAAACAGTAATTAATTGTTTTCCATCTTTTCCTTAATTTCTTCCATTTAATTCTTAGGTTATGCATTTGTTTGTTTCAGCATTCTCTTTCATCATATTACTTACTGCATATGGTTTTTTCATTCTCATAAATGCTGGAAAAAAAATTTATGTTACCTATTTATCAGTCAAAGTCCAGTATAAGGCACATAGATATAGTCACTACTTTCTACAGACTTACAATTTGAGACAGATTATGATGATTTCATAATAAAGTAATTTCAATCAATCAACAAGTGTTTATTAAGAACTTACTCTACAACAGGAATTTTCTAAGGGCTATAAGATACAAAGATAATGAAAAAAGCTGTCTTTTTTTGTATGTTCACATAAATCAAATTTAATTCTATTACCAGCCTATGGACTGAAATGATTTGCTGAATCGGTTAAGCCTGAATTTGGATGACACTTCCTATTAATGTTGTTTAGTCTTAAAACCTTCCTATGTCTTTAACTACAGATAAATTGACCACATGAATCCTATTGACATGGTAGAAATTTACATATTTGTTTCTGAATCCTTTTAAAACTGGACATATTGAGGAGAATTCTGGGAAGATGGCAGAGTAGACTGATAAATTTCAAGTTCTCCAGATTTCCCTCACTAATAGAAAACATTTGCACATCAGGGCAAAAATAGACTGATGAAAATAGAGAACATTTGGGGTAGAAGTGGATTTTCAGGATATCACCCAATAAGATCAGAAGAAAGAACCTGGCCTGTGGAATTAACCCCTGTGAAGTGCAAACATCTCTGGAGTGACTTTGCAGAAAGTTGAGAGCCCTGGGGCTAGTTGAGTGTGGCAGGAGCCTCAGCCAGGGAACTTTCACCTCCCCTGAGTGTGTGGAGTCAGGGTTTGAGTCTGGGAAGATTGAGGGAACCTAGGCTGAGTAGGAAGGCCCAGCTTAGCTGCTGAGACTTAGCCCTAGGTTAGAAGGGACCAGCACCTGTGAGTGCAGAGAGCAAGGAAAATGTTGGCTGTGGTCATTTGCAGGAGGGGAGAGCTCTTGGTTTTGTGTTACAGGTCAGAGCAGAGAGCTCAAGTGAAGCTAGAGACACCATCTCCCCACCCCATGATTACACCAATTTCTCTTATTAAACTAAATAAACCAGCAAAGAAGAAAGGTAAGAACCCCAGCATAGAAACTTACTATGGGAACAAGGAAGACGGGTTCATCTTCAGAGGACACTGAAATAAAAAATAAAAAGCTTCTTCTACCTCAAAGAGTAATGTGAAATGGCTCTGGGACTAGAGAGAAGTTATAGAAGAGCTCAAAATAAAAATTGAAAATCAAATGAAAGCAATTAAAAAAACAACTAAAATAACAAAGAAAAATACCAATACCAATAGATCTGGAGAACAGATCAAGAAGAAGAGAAAATATAAGAATAATTGGACCAGAAAAAAGAATCTTGACCCAATAATGTAAGAAATAATCCAAAAAATTATTCAGGAGTGATAAAAAATAATGGGAAAGTAGAAATAGAAAAAAAAACACCCATCATCTCCTTACATACATTATTTTGAGAAAACACATAGGAATATTATTGCCAAATTTGAAACACCCAGATCAAAGAGAAAATTTTGCAAAGAACAAGACAAAAATTCAAATATGCTGAAGCTACAATTAGAATTCAATAGGAATATCAGAGGGCTTAGAATCATATTTGTTGACAAAGAAAAGAACTGCAAATGGAATGGTGGAAGAATGGTATTAGGTACACAATACACAGTAATAAATTATCATAATAATATATGGTTTAATAAATCCAATGATTATGGTTTTTTGGGGAAAAAATCATCATTTGACAAAACCTGCTGGGAAAATTAGATAGCAATTTATGGAGACTAGAAATAGAGCAACATCTCCCATAACACACTACAATAATGTCAAAATAGGTACAAGATATAGACATAGAAGGTGAAGTAATCAAATTAGGTTTCATAGAATATGTTATCTGTCATCTATGGATAAGGGAAGAATTTATGATGAGGCAAGAAACAGAGACTATTACAGAACATAAAGTGGATAGTTTTGATTACACTAAATTTAAGAAATCTTTGCATATAAGAAACAACCAGCAGGATGATTTCAGAGAGGTTTGGAGAGACATACATGAATTGATGCTACATGAATTGAGCAGAACCAGGAGATCATTGTACACAGCAACAACATGAGTATATGACAATCAATTCTGATGGACGTGGTTCTCTTCAACAATGAGATGATTCAAACCAGTTCCACTTGCTCAGTGATAAAGAGAGCCATCTACACCCAGAGAGAGAACTATGGGAACTGAAGGACAAAAACATGGCATTTTCTCTCTCTCTATTATTGTTTGCTTATATTTTCTTTTCTTTTGCAGTTTTTTCTTCCTTCTTCATATGATTTTTCTTGTGCAGCAAGATAACTGTATAAATATATACATATATTGGATTTAACATATATTTTAACATATTTAACATGTACTGAACTATCTGCCAGCTAAGAGAGGTTATGGGGGGAAGAAGGGGAAAAGTTGGAACAAAAGGCTTTACACGGGTCAATGTTGGAAAAATGCATATGTTTTGTACATAAAAAGCTTTAATAAAAAGTAAAATAAATAAGTAAACCTGAAAAATTTTTGCACAAATATTATCAATATAATCAAAATTGTAAAAAAAAAAAAAAAAAGCAAAAATAAACTGGATTCATTTTTATCAAATCTATTAGATGAAGACCTTATTTTTTCAAATACATAAACAAATAAGTCAAATTTATAAGAACATGAGGCATTCTCATCTCCAAAATGTACAGAGAATTGACTTTAATTTATAAGAAATCAAGACATTCTCCAATTGATAAATGGTCAAAGGATATGAACAGACAATTTTCAGATGATGAAATTAAAACTATTTCCAGTCATATGAAAGAGTGTTCCAAATCACTATTGATCAAAAAAATACAAATTAAGACAACTCTGAGATATCATTACACACCTGTCAGATTGGCTAAGATGATAGGAACAAATAATGATGAATGTTGGAGGGGCTGTGGGAAAACTGGGACACTGATGCATTGTTGGTGGAGTTGTGAAAGAATCCAACCGTTCTGGAGAGCAATCTGGAATTATGCCCAAAAAGTTATCAAAATGTGCATACCCTTTGACCCAGCAGTACTACTACTAGGCTTATATCCCAAGGAAATACTAAAGATGGGAAAGGGACCTGCATGTGCCAAAATGTTTGTGGCAGCCCTTTTTATAGTGGCTAGAAACTGGAAAATGAATGGATGTCCATCAATTGGAGAATGGTTGGGTAAATTATGGCATATGAATGTTATGGAATATTATTGTTTTGTAAGAAATTACCAACAGGATGAATATAGAGAAGCTTGGAGAGACTTACATCAACTGATGCTGAGTGAAATGAGCAGAATTAGGAGATCATTATACACTTCAACAATGATACTGTACGAGGATGTATTCTGATGGAAGTGGATATCTTCAACATAGAGAAGAGCTAATCCAATTCCAATTGATCAATGATGGACAGAATCAGCTACATCCAGAAAAGGAACACTGGGAAATGAGTTTAAACTGTGAGCATTATTATTTTTTTTATTTGTTTTTCTTCCCAGGTTATTTTTACCTTCCGAATACAATTCTTCCTTTGCAACAATAACAACAACAAAATTTAGTTCTGCACATATATATTGTACCTAGGATATATTCTAAGATATTTAATATGTATGAGAATGCCTGCCATCTAGGGGAGGGGGTGGAGGGAAGGGAGGGGAAAAATTCGGAACAGAAGGGAGTACAAGGGATAATGTTGTAAAAAAAAAATTACCTATGGATATGTAGTCAAAAATGTTATAATTATAAAAATTAATAAAAAATGGGGGAAAAAGAAATTTTATGCTTCAAATATATAAGTATAGAGGTATTCAAATAAAGCATTTACATTTACTGATAATTAAAAAAAAAGAATATGAGGCATTCCCTAATTAATAAATGGTCAAGCAGTTGTCAGATAAAGAAATCAAAACTATTAATAGTCATACAAAATATTCTAAATCATTACTAATTAGATAAATATAAATTAACTTTGAGAAACCATCTGGCACAACAGAAAAGGAAAATGATAAATGTTGGCAGGGATATGGGAAAATTCTGATATTAATATAATTTTGATGGAATTGTGAACCCATCCAACCATTCTGTAGAGCAATTTGGTACTTGCCAAAAAGCTTATAAAACTGAATATGCTTTGACCAAGCAATAACACAATATATCTGTATCCCAAAGAGAGCAAAGAAAAAGAAAAAAATATATATCCTGTGTAACCCAAAAAATTTCTACAGCAGCTCTTTTTGTGGTGGAGAGGAATTAGAAATTGAAGGAATGCCCATCAATTGGAGAATGGCTGAACAAGTTGTGATATATGGTTGTTGTGGAATGCTATTTTGTAGGATGTTTTAAGAAAAACCTAGGAAGATTTCAATGAACTGATACGAAATGAAGTGAACAGAAACAGGATATCTATAAGCAAAATTGTAATAATGATCAACAATGAATGAATTAGCTGTTATTAGAAATATAATGATATATAATAATTCTGAAGGATTTACAATGAAAAATGCTATATATTTGTTACTGTGAAAAATACCTTTACAAATATCACAACATTTGATTATCACAACACCCTCTGTTATATTGCTACTTTTGAAACTGAGACATATAGAAATTAAATGAGTTGTTCATGGTCACAGAAATTTTATGTTTGGATTTAAACTCAGATCTTTCTGACTCAAGACCCAGTGCTCTATCTATTGTGCCAAGCAGCTCCCTTTGTCTTTTGAAATCTAGGTAATATAATTTATATTATACCATTCTGCCAAAAAGTATGTTCTGTAATATCACTAGTATTTTCTGGACAAATCCAAAAGTTTAATTCAATTTTTCGTCTTGTAGATTTCTCAGAATGCTTCACATAATTGAGTAATCTGTAAAACTGTTCAACCTTAGCTTCCTTTTGACATGTAAAGAAAATCCACTATTTATAATTTAGGATATACATCAATAATAACTTTTATTTGATTCATGGTTACTGGCCAAGGCGAGAAGAAGTATCAGTTTGTCCATAAATTTGTTTATTTTGGGCAATTGTGGTTCTACAAATCATTTCCCACTGGTATTTATTGTAAACAAAGCTCTCATATGGGTTCTTAACTGTTCAGTCATTGACCTTGGGTGCAGTTTGTTGTGTTCCAAGGAAAGAGACCAAGCTTCCAAAACTGTTAATCTATTATCAGGCTGTTTTGCTGTAAAACAGAGAAGTTTCCCTTTCCATTGGTCTTGCCTAAGATCCCTTGTGCAAATGGGTTAGAAATGACTGTTTATACTAAAATGAAGGCTTACTATGAAATGACATCACCTATGTTAAAAAGAAGAAACAAAGTATGCTTTGCATTTTTGTTTTATAAAATGATAAATGATTCTTTCTCCCTCTTTCCTGCCCCTTTCTTTCTTTCCTCTCCTCTTCCCCAGCATTCTGAAACATTTTCTATCGCTATTTCTCCAACCTGTTCCCTTCCTTAAACTCACATCAAGCTTAAATTTTTAGAATTTTGTTTTATATTTATTTGTTTGTGTTCCACAAAGAAAAAATGATTAAAAAACTACTATCACTACTACTACAACTACAACAATAACAATAACTATTATTACTATTACTGCTTCTGTTGTACTACTACCTCCTACTGCTGCTGCTACTGCTACTATAACCGATGATATAAAAAACAATATTTATATAACATTTTAAAGTTCCCAAACTGTATTACAAATATTAGCTTATTTTGTTTTTACAATATCCATAGGAGTATGTTACCATGATTTTTATTTTAATATGAAGAACCTGAGGTCACTAAACTTTAACCTGCCCAGAATCATACACCCAGATTATATCTAAGGCTAGATTTAAATATAAGTCTTCCTAATTCCATATCCATCACTTTATTCATGGAATCCACCTAGCTGTCTGTAATTTCTACCTTAAAATTGATTCTTCTATATTGACTGGATTTTGTAAATGCCTCAGTGTGGGTAGTCTTCCCTCTGTTCATGAAAATTTTATTCCAAAATATGTCTATAACTTTTGCAATTTTCATCTATAAATTACTAAAAATCATCTACAAAGGATCAATTTAATGGGTCTTTGGAATTCTTCTAGTTCTCTTAGCAAGTGATCTTCTCTCCCCACATAACTATACTTTATTTTCTTCTAGTCATACTTCTAAAAAGATTCCAAAGTTTGTCTCTTACCCACTTTTTTATCCTATTTTCAATATATGATAATCAATGTCATAAGTTTACATTGATATTCCACAACCACCATGAAACAATTAACTACAATTAATTTATAATCTTTCCCATCAGATATTCAATTTAGAAAAAAACACCTTTTATTTTTAATAGCACTGCCAACCCACCAATTTTCTAAGCCTGAACAATAGGACTGATTGCTGATACTTCTTTTTCTATAATCTTCTTTATTCATAAACATTAAGTTTTAATCATTCTTTTGTTAACAGATATTTTATATTTTTTCTCTTTTTAAGGAAATACTATACTTTAAATCCCTGTGATAGTATGCAGAAATTATTAAAATTATTTTATAGCTATTCTATCTATTTATAAAATAATCTGATCTAACATTTGGCTTCCTATAACTCTATAAAATTAAGCAAACACTGAAAACCTACTATATATAATGGACTTAGATCCAGTGGAGAATACAAAAATGAATGTTGATTCCTTATCCTCACGGAGAAAGCAATCAGTGAGGTAAATATATATATAAAAATTTACACACACACACACACACACACACACACACATTCTGTGACAAAACTTTGGAAAAGTAAATACCATATTTGAAAATATAGAGGAGAGAATGGTTATGGCATAATTTCCTTTGAAAACTATATTTTGTCATTTCTATTATTTTATTTTTAAACATTTAATCCTCTATCTTAAAATCCTTCCACAAGATACACTGCATTCCTTCATCCTTTCCTATTACCTTCTAGGTGTGTCTTTTGCTTCAGATAAAGTATTTGTTTCCTTCCATGCTCATAACTTGGTATTTTTTTGTTTATGATTTTTGGTGTGTTTTTTGTACCTTTTGTTTCTGAACCTTTATACTAACCAACAATAGTGTTTGTTCTATTAAAATACAATCATGCATTCATAAACAATTCCAAACTTTTGAACTGAACTGGAAGTCTTGAGAACTGAATTTTAATATCAGTTTAGGCACTTTTTGTAGAAGTAATCTTGGGAAATTCATTTAAGCTTTCTGGTTAATCTTTCTGTTCTCAGTTTCTTCGTCTGTAATAGGAAGTGACTGAACTAAATATTCGCTACCACTCCATGCAGTTATGTAAATATGATTTTATTATAATCACACCTTTGTTTCCCTTGCTTTGCACTTAAGGGAACACTTAGAACAAGAGGGTAGTTGGAATGATCAAATTATACAGCAATGAGGAAAAAAGACCAAAATAATATGCCTAAATATACATGTGAGTAAATGAACTTTCAACTTAGATACTTCCAATGATTCCACATTGCCTCAAAAATAAAATGCAAACTTCTAAACATGATATTTTATTCCCTCTACAATCTTTTGTTCATATGCCTCAACTATATCTTACTTTCAATCTCTAAAAAGGCCACATAACAGAAAAAAAAATGTAATCAGATAGAGTGTATTTAGTTGCCTGGAGAGAGTATTGTATCTTCATAAGACCCCTCTGGGAAACAATGCATATCGAAGAAAAAGCAACCAATGAAGATACAAATGGACCAGAGAGAAGTAAGGCTCTCCTAAGGGAGATGTGAAAGGAGAAAGGAGAAAATGGGCCAATGCTGAGAGACAGACAGATAGAAATTCAAACAGAGGCAGACAGATAGAGACAGTTAGAGAGATAGAGATGGAGAGAGAGAGAAGGTGAGAGGGAGAGAGGAGAGAGAGAGAGGAGGAAGAAGTAAGAAGAAGAGGAGGAGGAGGAGGAAGAGGAGCAGGAGGAGAAGAATGAGGAGAAAGAGGAGAAGGATGAGGAGAAAGAGGAGGAGGAGGAACCAATAATTAGTTTTTTCAGGATGTATAATAAAGACAGGAAGGAAATAAGATGTGGTCTGTCTCAAGGAAAGGTGGGAAACAAAAGACAGGATGGATATTTGATTCAGAGCTTCAAGTTTTTCTCCTTATGGATGCCCACTTATCTTAGGTAGTAACAGAAGTCTAGACAACTGCATAGATCTTTCAGAAATGGGGAGGCCTTTTAGAAAGGGAAGAAGAATTGCTTTCACCTGAGTTTGAGGTTTTTTATTTGTTTGTTTGTTTTTGATGAATCAAACAAAACTTGCCTTATTGAATGTTTTAAGACTTGCATAAAAGTTGATGCCATTGAGAGAGATCTAAAATGAATTATTCTGATCTAGAAGAAACCCTATAGAAAGTCAAGAAAAGAAGACTCTCAAAATAAAATTTGTGTTTATAAATGTAGAATTATAATTCTTGACAAAAGCTTTTCAATTAGCCACTCCCCAGTGAATTGTAAGTTCATAAAGGAAGATGTGATTTTATTTTGTCTTTATACTCTCAAGTTTTTGATAATTCCATGTTAAACTAATAAAACTGACTTACTTCATGGGGCAAACAAAGGACAAGGTGAATTTAGGAGTGATAATTTTATAATAAAATAATTTCTGATGTAGCATCTGACATTAGCATGATAGTTTGTTCAATTCAGTCAATCCACCCTTGGTAGTTTCAGATATAAAGTCATTTAACATTAAATAGAATCAGAATGGCAGCTTCCAGAAGTCAAGATATCACATTCTCTCCCATATTCACCTCTAAACAACCTTAAAAATACTACCCCTAAACAAATCCTGAAATAGTAGAATCAGCAAAAAGATGAAATGAAAAAAAAATAGCACAAGAAACTTGGAAGATCACCAAAAAAAGTCTGGTTCACTGGAATAAAAGCTTGATACTGACATTTACCTACTTGACCACACTGGAGCTCAGGACCTCCTCCTGACTTTCTGAGATGGGACTTGCTGATGGATTCTTAATTTGCTTCCCTTCCTGGCTTTTATCCCAGTGAACCAGACTTTTATTATAGCTAAATTACAGACTCTCAGGTAAAGGAAAAAGAAAACATTGCAATTGTAACATTAAAGAATCAGAAGCCATAGAAATTAGAATTCCATAAGGATAGCAACCAAAAATCACTTAACCAGTGAAATTAAGCATAATATTCAAGAGAGAGAAATGGTTATTCAATGAAATAAAAGGACTTCAAGCTTTTATAAGAAGACCAGAAATGAACAATGAAAAGAACTATCTCCAATATCAAGACCCAAGAAAAGCCTAAAAAGAAAAAGGGGGGAAAAAAGCCATGAATGATTTAATAGAACTGATATATTTGCATCCCTTTATGGGAAGATGTTGCTTAAAATTTTCAAAAATTATACTACTAATAGTTCAGATGTAAGGAATATAGGCAGGGTACTGGTTTTAGGTGAATTTTAGGAAATGACATAAAAATAAACAATGAGAAAGAGGTTATATTGACTACAGAAGTAAGGAAGGTATATTGTGGGATAATTTATTTCACATGAAGAAGTAAGAAAAATCTATTACAGTGGAGGGAAAGAAGGGAAGATGGGCGATATACATCACTTGAACCTTACTCTCATCAATTTTGGCTCAGAGGGAATAATATGTACAATCAATTGAACGTAGAAATCTATCTTTTTTGAAGAAAAATAGGAGAGGGTTTGGTTATTGTCTTCTACCCTCAAAAGACCAAAATAACATCACTATGTTAGAGTCAAGTTACAATATGACTAACTATGATTGATTGGACTAATACAAACTTGTCACAAAAAGTTCATGTGAACATTTGGGGTGGATTCTCTAAATGTGTGTACCTCATGTTTATTTTTAGCTACATCGATTCTGTGTTGCTCATAGAGCACAGCACCTTGTCTGAGGAGGGTACGCCATGCTGGGTGGTTGTGTGCCAGTGTCTCCCATGTTGCACAATTCCAAAGTTCCAAAGAGTGCCCTTGTATCACTTTTTCTGACTACCTTGTGAGCACTTGACCTATGTGAGTCATCCATAAAATAGTATTTTTGGCAAGTATACCCTGAACAATCAAATAATGTAGTCAGTCCCTCAGGGATTTGTTCCTTGTGATAGACTTTGAATGCTTGGCAGTTTGGTTTAAGAAGGGACCTGTGTATGACACCTTATCCTGCCATATGATCTTCAGAATCTTCCTGAGATAATTTAAATGGAAGAAATATTTAAGTTTCACAGGCATACAACAAGGAAGTCAGCACAATGGCATTAGAGACCTTCCATTTGATAGCCAAGTATACCTTTTCCCTCTCACACTTTTCTTGGAGTTTCCCAAATGCTGCGCTAGCTCTGGCAACATACGTGTTAACCTCATTATCAATGTATGCATTCCTGGAAAGAATATTGCCAAAGCAAGTGAACTTATCCACATAAGTTATTTTTAAAAATTGTCCATTTTTTGCATCAGATGATTCCACTTATGGATTGTATAGTATTGACTGTGTTTTCTTAGTATTGGTTGCTAGGCCAAAAATAGTACAAGCAGCAGAAAATTGATCTATCTTTTGCTGTATCTTAGTTTCAGAGACTGAAATTTGTGTACAGTTATCTGCAACCAATGAACAATGCTCCCTCAACTTTAATCTTGGCTTGCAGCCTTTCCAAGTTGAAGAATTTACCATCAGCGGAGTAGCTAATGTTGTGTTTATCCTCATTGAAGGCATTTGGCAATATGGTTGAAAACATCATGGCAAAAGGCATGGGAGAGAGGACATAGCCTTGTTTCACTCCATTGGTGATTGAGAAAGCCTGAGAGCTTTGTCTAATATTTAGAACTTGGACAAGCATGCCTTTGAGAAATGGATATACAATACTGATGGGCTATACAATTGTCCATAAGTTCCCATGACTGACAGTTTTAAATACTTTGGTCAGTTCTATGAACATTAAGTACAAGCCTTTGTCTGCTCCTAACATTTCTCTCAGAGTTGTCAGGCAGCAAATACCATATCAACTCTTTCCCAGCATTTTCTGAAGCCACATTAGCTCTTAGGAAGAAGACCATATTCCAAGTGAAAGATCAGCTTGATAAAGCAGGACTCTCACAAGAAACTTGCCAGCAGTGACTAAGATAGATTGTGGACAATCAATCATTCCCTTTGCTTTTAGATATGGAAAATTAAGACATTCTTGAACTACTGGGGTTTAAAGTGCTCTTTATGTAACCTAGAAAATATAATTAACTTTTGTATAAGCAATGGACCCTCCCCCAAAAATCATATAACTCTTAGCTGGAATAGAATCAGCACCACAGTCTTTGCCACATGAAAGGAACCTCATTTTCAAAATCTCTTTTACAATAGGAACTTCAGTTAGAGAGGAATTGACTTCAACCTGAAGTAAAGAATCAGTGACTTCAGTACAGACTGATGTCAATTTAGGACATTATGGAAGTATTCAACTCACTTTTCTAGGACATTGTTCTTATCACTAATCAATGTGGTTTCATGAGCACTGAGTAGTTGAAAGGCACCATTTATCTTTGGCCACAAATAGACTTCAGAGCATCATAAGAACACTTTGGATTGTTGCTTTCTGCATGAAACTGAATTTCATCTCCCTCCCTACTGAGCTAAGAATGCTGCATCTCTCTAAGCTTCACTTGCACTTTACTTTAGATGGAGTTAAGTTCTGCCTTTTTAGAAGAGCAATGAATTATGCTGCTGGTATACCTTGTGAAGTTCTCAGTTTTCAATTAGCAGCTTCCGAATTTCTCTATCATTTTTATCAAGTCTGTCTTTATTTTTGTCAGTGTGACCTAGATAAGTAAATGCAGTGCTGTACACTAAACCTATGAAAGCTGCCTGTCCTTTTTTGCTCCCCTGTTGGCAAATGTATTTTGTCTCACCTTTCTCTCCAAGTTAGCAATAGACTACTCAGTGAAGGACTTTTATCTGTTAAAATTAAATCTCCTGTAGTCCTTTTGCTTTGAGGTCACCACTTTTGTTAAATGTGAATAGTTAGCTTGGAGAGGATTAAGCTATGATCGGTCCAGCCCTCTGCTCCATATGTTGTCTTCATGGCTCTCACATTCTGTCTCTTCTCTTCCAATCACTTAGCATATTAAATGTCAGTATTTATCATGAGGTTGTATTCACAAAATTTTATTGCTTTTACATTACTAAAAGACAATGTTAGTGATGAGAAGGTAATGAGATGTACAAATCTTCATTAGAAAGTGATTAATGATGTTGCTCTTTCCAATGCCATTCCTCCCAAGGATTTCCTGCCATGTCTGGTAATCTAAGTTTATTTTAGCATTAAAATGTCCCAGATTTTTAAACATGTCCTCTTTTGGCACACTGATGATACAGTCTTCATAAAATTTTTCTTTTACCTCATCATACTTCATGAATCTGGGAGCATAGTACTGATGATGATGACATGGGTTTTCCTACAAGTGGTAATCACATTGTCATGAGCCTGTCATTCACTCCTTTTGGTGGGAATACAAGCTTGTTGAGTAGATTAGTTTTGATGGCAAAATCTAAACCATTTCAAATTCTCACCTTCACTGAAGCCACTCCAGAAATGTTTGTGTGTGTGTGTGTGTGTGTGTGTGTGTGTGTGTACAGCTCTGGCTTCAATAATCTGGCCTTCATTTGCCAGTTTTGTTTCATTCAGTTCTGCTATTTGGATGTCATATCTGTTGAATTTTCTAGCCAAAAAGTGCTATTTGTTTTTTCAGGTTTACAGGATTTTTTTGTTGCATTTAAGTGCACACACATTCCATGAACCAATAGAAAGCAGAATTATCTTTACTGAAATTTTTCACATTGTGTATGTGTATGTGTGTATGTATGTATGTTTACCTCAAGGTGGGAATCCCACCTGCTATCTTAATCAGCTAACTGATAAGCATAAAGTTTTTGGGCACATTTTATAACCAGTTACTCACATCAGGAGGTGAAAATTGTGGACCTCCGGAACACTGTTGAACCCAATGCTGCTTCCGGTAAGAAGATAACCATATGGCCTGTGCTGCCTGTGTACAACATTGTGACTACAAGCCCCAATGTAACTTCATTTTCCTGTCACTTTATTACTTTGAGATAGATAAAAAAAATAGTAAATTGGTAGGGAAGATGTCTTTTGATTTATGTGTCAATTGTTCTCTTTTTAATCTTCTCTGGACATAGCTTTTACCTGAGAGATAGCAACCATTACAAAACAGATAATTTTGGTTATATTAAATTAAAAGGCTTTTGCACAAACAAAATCAATGCAATTAAGATTAGAAGGAAAGAAGATCTGGGAACCAATCCTTAAAGCAAATGTCTCTGATAAAGACCTCATTTCTCAAATATATTGAGAACTGAGAGTCCAAGCCATTGCACAACTGATAAATGGTCAAAGGATATGAACAGGTGGTTTTCAGATGAAGAAATCAAAGCTATCTATAGGCATATGACAAAATGTTCTAAATCACTTTTGACTAGAGAAATGAAAATGAAAATGAAAATAACATCAGATTGGCTAATGTGATGATAAAAAGGAAAATGATCATTGTTGGAAAGGATATGAAAAAATTGGAACTAATGTACTGTTAGTAAAGTTGTGAACTGATCCAACCATTCTAGAAGACAATTTAGAACTATATTCAAAGGGAAACTACATTGTGCACATCCTTTGATCTAACAATAGCATTACTAGGTCGGTATACCAAAGAGACCATGTAAAAGGAGAAAGGACCAACATGTGCAAAAGTATTCATAACAGCTCTTTTTTGTGGTGCTAAAATTCTGAAAACTGAGGACATGTTAATCAGTTGGGGAATGGCTGAACAAGCTGTGGTATATGAATATAATGGAATACTGTTGTATAATAAGAAATTATGGATAGGCAAATTTCAGAAAAAAACTGGAAATATTTGTCTGTAAAGTTAAATGAGTAAAAACAGGAAAATACTGTACATAGCATCAGTTATTATGTGATGATCAACTATGAATAATTCAGCTATTCTCAGCAACACAATGATACAATACAAGTACAAAAGATTCATGAAGGTAAAAGAAAAAAAAAACAAACTATCCATTTCAGATAAAAATTTATGGATCCTGAATATAGATTAAAGCACTTTTTTTTCACTTACTTTATCCTTTTATGGTCATTTTTTTCCCCTATTGATCTTTTTCTTCCTTTACAACTGGCTAATGAGGAAATGTATTTCACATGATAGTACCTGTATAACATACCACATTTCCTGCCATTTTCAGAAAAGAGGAGGGAGAGAAAAACATTTGCAACTTAACATTTCATAAAAATGAATGGAGGTGGATTCTGGGAAGATTCCAGAGTAGATAAATTTCAAGCACTCCGGATTTCCTCGACAATTAGAATGAATTTGTGCCTCAGGACAAACAGATTTTTGAAAAAAACATAAATGTTAGGATTACCAGGTGAGAACTCAGGTTGTCTGGACAGTGACAAGGTGAGAACTCAGGTTGTCTGGACAGTGACAAGGTGAACTCAGGTTGTCTGGACAATAACAAGGTGAGAACTCAGGTTGACTTGACAGCTCTCTGGCTCAGACCTTTGGTTTGGGCCTTTAAAGGGAATTTACACCTTAGGAATTCTAAGAGGAGCAAGTTCATTGGTGGACATATTTCTCCATGACCCATTGAGTCCTTACACGCCTATTCTCTGGGAGGATAAAAGAAGGGCAGCATTGGGTCTGAGAAAATCGACTCTGGGATAGAGTTTTGACGCCAGGCAGGCTGAAAGGAGACCAGTCTGATTTGAGAAAGGACAAGAGCTGGAGGAGATTCAGAGTTCCCAAGAAACCTGCGCACAGAGGAAAATATTTTACAGATCTCCTCCCAGAGAGGGATTATAATTGAGCAGACAGACCCTCACAATTCAAAAACATTACACATGAAGACTTCAGATAGAATTTGTTTCCTCCAGATACAACCAGAGAAGAACTGAAGAAAGGCCCAAGGCTGGAGATTAATCTGTCTGAAGTGCAAACACCTCCAGGCTAGCTCCCCAAATACCAAGCAGGGACCTCCTCAGCTACCTGAATTTGACTGAAACCTCAGCAGGAACCATCGAGACTTTTACCTCTCTGACTGTTTATAGAATTGGGCTTTGAGCCCAGGAAGACTGAGTGAACCTCATTTGGGAATACCAGACCCAGCTGTGCTGCTGAGACAGCCTTGGGAGAGAAGAACTAGCACTTGGTGAGTGCAGAAACAGTGGAGCAGGGGTACTGCTGATTTAGGGCACTTGCAGGAGAGCTGAACTCTTGATTTGGGGGGTTGGGTTAGGGAGCTGAAGGGAAATTTGAGCACCATTCCCTCACCCCATAATTAGGGGTCCTTACACTAATATATCATAAAAAATTAACCAACAAAGAAGAAAGAACCCCACCAAATAAAAACATTCTATGGGACCAGGGAAGACTGGGGCTCATCTTCAGAGGATACTAAAATAAAAAAAAAAGTTTCTACCTTAAAGAGTAACATAAAATGGCTCATAGAAAATTTATAGGATAACTCAAAAAAGAATTAAAAAGTCAAATGAAAGACACAGGAAAAACTAAAGAAAAAAAATTTTTAAACCATTCAAGAAAAACAAAAAGCTTATTTAAAAATGTTAACCAAGTAGTAAAAGAGCTACAGAATCTCAGGTGAAAATAATGCTTTGAAAATTAAAACTGGGCAAGGGGAAGCCAATGAATGTGTGAGAGATCAAAAAATCACAAAAATAATTATAATGAATGAGACAATAGAACAGAATGTGAAACGTCTTATAAGATAAATGTCAGATCTGGAAGATGAAGAAAATAAAATATAAGAATACTTGAACTACCAGAAAGTTCTAATAAAAAAAAAGAGAGAGAACCTTGACACAATAATTAAAATTGTTCTGAAATTATAGAACATCAGGAGAAAATAAAAATAGAAAAATTCATCAATCATAACTGCAAAGAGATCCTGTATAAAAAAACATACAGGAATATTGTAGAGGACTAGGACTCTGAAAAGATGTATTTGAATTTAAGACAGCAAAGCACTTAAGACTAATTACTTACTCAAGTTGTGATAATGATTCTATAAACATATGTTGATATGATGGCTCTCTTCATGATTGGTGCTGGATGAATGTGTTGTGATGAGGTAATGAGAGGCAAGGATTGGAGAGCTGAGGGAAAGGATCAGAGCCTCTCTGCCATAGCACAGGAGAGAGGACTTTAGACTTCAGACTCCTGAGTCCAGCAATCATCTTTGGAAAGCCATGTAGCAGCTTGCCTTTACTTCTCCTCCTAAAGACCAAGGATTTTGACTGATCCTGACTCTGACTTATCCTGAGGCCCTCCAAGAGCTAGTCCAGACATCATAGGATATGATTGCCAAATTTTGAAACCCCCAGATTAAAGAGAAAAATTTGCAGGAAACAAGAAAAAAATCATATATGTTGGAACTATAATTAGAATTGTACAAGACTAATTTGAAGCTACAATAAAAGACCACAGGTCCTGGAACCATATCTACTGACAATCAAAAAACTTAGGCCTGTGGCCAAAAATATCATATCCAAAAAAATTTTCTATAATCCTGAATGAAAAAAAAAATGGATATTCAGCAAATTTGCAGATTTTCAGAACTTTCTATCAACCAAACCTAAAGTTAACAGAAAATTTAACACGTAAGGTCCAATATGAAAGATCAATTTAATAAACAACATGAATAAACTTTTTAAACATGAACAACTTATTTATGTATATATATACATATGCAAATATGTAAACATGCATGTACATAAGGTTCATATCAACAATAGGATAGCTCAAAAGAAAGATTGACAATGTTAAGATAAAAATAAGAATCATATTATATAAATGAGGTACAGAGAAGTATAGACACAGAGGCATTATAAGATGAAGGAAGGCTCATAGTTCTGAAATCCTACTTACATCAGGAATGGATTCAATAGGTAACACTACAAATATCTATGCTTCCTCTAAAATCTATAAATAAATAAGAGGAGAGGGATGGGCAGATGGGGAAGCAAAGGGTGAGGGAAGAACACAAGAGAGGGATCCTAAGGTAAGGAGATGTTAAGTAATAGCAAGGCAAGTTAAGGAGCAGAATTTACAAGAAAAAGACATTTGTGTGTGTATATGAGTATGAGTGAATGAATGCATCTACATATCCATAAATGTATATATACATAAATACATTTTTATTTAAGTATAGTTTGGTTGAAAGTGGTGGGGAATTAAAGGGGGCAAAAAATAATAAAGTAAATAAGGTAAGCATCAGAGAATCAAAGAATAATTTACAAGGAATTAAAGAAAAAATGATCATTCATGGATATAATTTCTTCTACTAATAGATATATACATGTATATTTATATATCTATACCTATATCTATCTATACTTTCTTGATCTGATCATTTGTTGTTACATATTTTGAATCCTCTCTGATGTTCTGCTGGGCATATGTCAATGTTCTCTTCTGTTGTTTTTTGTTTTGTTTTGTTTTGTTTTTTGTATTTCTTTTCTGTTTTTTTTTCCTTTTTTTTTCAAGTTAACAAAAAGGAAAACACTTTTTAAAAAGAATACTAAAATTGTCTTCACATGCAAATGGGAAAATAAAATGCTATTAAAAATAAAACAAGATAAAATAGTATCAGAGAATCTGTCTCTATATTGTAAGATTGTTGAAATCAGCTACCATATCTCATACCTGAACAATAATCATTTCTCCAATGACCCTGAAAATCCTTTGATTGCAAATCCCTCATGATAGAGTATTTGCTATTTTCTAAATCAGCAAATTCCAATTTTGTATAGTGGTAAATGTCAGAATGTTTTCCCTTGTGGAAAAGTTGAAATCTGCCTCTCTGTAGTTTCCACTCAAAAATTCTTTCATATGCATGTGTGTATCTATGTGTGTATTCATGAAATATATATCAACACATATATGTATATGTATGCACATTTTTATTTTTTTTCCTTTTTCTTCATAGACTGGAACTTTCCTGATATACTAACTTCATTTCCTCATCTCCACATTTCAGGTAACTATATGAACTATCTCAGGGACTCTTGTTGAACTCCAAGTAGTCTATGAATTTAAAAGAAATGATATTGATTATTAAGACAATTTGATTCAGGATATTTCAAACACCTCTAAAACATTTATAACTGCACATTTCTTGGTAGAATTTGGAGTCTGTTCGGTTATTCAGCAGATCCAAAATATCAATCTGTCACAATGATCTCCAATCAGTGTGGAGTAGCCAGGAAGTAAATTAACGTATCTCTCCATATTCAGTTAATAGTATTTTTCTGCACCTTTATTTATCTCACATGGACCCTTTAACTGGCTTAGGCTGGATTAGTTTCAGTTCATACAACCAAACACCTATTTATCAGACAACTGACAGCAAGACCTCCTTTGACTTTAAATATTCTGTGAAAAGAAGCCTCAGTGTGAAATTCTAATTACTGTGGACTTTGAGCAAGCTAAAGGTGCCTCATATCAAACTAATGAAAGTTATTTCTCTTTGGGAAAGCAAAAGACATCACACAAGATTCTTTGAGGTTTCTACAGAAATGCACTGAAATGGGAGACATGAAATACTTAGTGATGAATACAGATCATTAAAACATCACTAATATTTGCTAGCTGAATAAAGAAATAACAATAAATCTTTTTAATAATGAGAAAGAAAAATGTCTCTAATATATCAGATTGTGTCTTTCTGACACCTTTTAGTGGAAATGGACAGGGAAGATTATCTATAATGTTCTTTTTTCTTGCAAGACTTTTTTTGGAAGGGTATAATACATAATATATGTGGTATACGACTCATTTGATCTTGGCCAAGTAATTTCATACCTTTTGAGAGGTATGAACACTTTTTTAGCTCTAGATCTATTATCTCCTGATCTAGGAATCTATCCTGAATGAATCACTTTTTCATTTTGAATCTCAGTTTCATCATCTGTAAATGGAGATAATCATATACATATGTCTTGCTTACAGGGTTCTTATTGGACACTAATAAAAATGAATACAAAATAGTCTAAAAACTTTAAAAATAATTTTTATTTAAATGTCATTTGAACATGAGCACAATGTTCTATATATTCTTATTTTAGCACTAATAATGTGAGAATGGATATTATTGGTATAATTATGTATGTTTTACAGATGATGAAGCTGAACCTCAACATATTTAAGAAATTTATATGTGGTAAATATCAAAGGTGAAATTTAGAAATAAGTTATTTTAGTTCCTGCTCTAGCTACATTTGTACCAGCTTGTGCTGCTCATAAGGGAACTGGCTACCTCCCAGATATCTAGGTGGTTCAATGAATAGAATGCTGGGCTTGGAGTCAAGAAGAACAAATTCAAATCCTACCTTACTTTTTACTACTTGTGTGGTACTGGACAAATCCTTTAACTTCTGAATACTTCAGTTTTGACAACTGGAAATGGAGTTAATTATAATTCTTACTCTTTAGAATGAAAGGGAAAGATTTCAAAGTTTTTATTTAGTCATTTACTTTCTAAAATATGGTGCCCAGAGCGCAAAACCATATTCCAATGTAGTCTAAGGACTGCTTACAATGGAACTATCACTTACCTGGAATGCCATACTCCTCTTTTTTTTTTTTTTATTCATTTTTCCAAATTATCCCCTCCCTCCCTCCACTCCCTCCCCCCGATGGCAGGTAATCCCATACATTTTACATGTGTTACAATATAACCTAGATACAATATATGTGTGTAAATACCATTTTCTTGTTGCACATTAATTATTAGCTTCCGAAGGTATAAGTAACTTGGGTAGATAGACAGTAGTGCTAACAATTTACATTCGCATCCCAGTGTTCCTTCTCTGGGTATAGTTATTTTTGTCCATCATTGATCAACTGGAAGTGAGTTGGATCTTCTTTATGTTGAAGATTTCCCCTTCCATCAGAATACATCCTCATACAGTATTGTTGTTGAAGTGTATAGTGATCTTCTGGTTCTGCTCATTTCACTCAGCAACAGTTGATTTAAGTCTCTCCAGGCCTCTCTGTATTCCTCCTGCTGGTCATTTCTTACCGAGCAATAATATTCCATAACCTTCATATACCACAATTTACCCAACCATTCTCCAATTGATGGACATCCATTCAACTTCCAGTTTCTAGCTACAACAAAAAGAGCTGCCACAAACATTTTGGCACATACAGGTCCCTTTCCACTCTTTAGTATTTCTTTGGGATATAATCCCAATAACAGCAATGCTGGGTCAAAGGGTATGCACAGTTGACAACTTTTTGGGCATAGTTCCAAATTGCTCTCCAGAATGGCTGGATTCTTTCACAACTCCACCAACAATGTATTAGTGAACCAGTTTTCCCACATCCCCTCCAACATTCATCATTATTTGTTCCTATCATCTTAGCCAATCTGACAGGTGTGTAGTGGTATCTCAGAGTTGTCTTAATTTGCATTTCTCTGATCAGTAGTGATTTGGAACACTCTTTCATGTGAGTGGAAATAGTTTCAATTTCATCATCTGAGAATTGTCTGTTCATATCCCTTGACCATTTATCAATTGGAGAATGGTTCGGTTTCTTATAAATCAGGGTCAGTTCTCTATATATTTTGGAAATGAGACCTTTGTCAGAACCTTTGTTTTTAAAAATATTTTCCCAATTTGTTACTTCCCTTCTAATCTTGTTTGCATTAGTATTATTTGTACAGAAACTTTTTAGTTTGATGTAATCAAAATCTTCTATTTTGTGATCAATAATGATCTCTAGTTCTCCTCTGGTCATAAATTCCTTCCTCCTCCACAGGTCTGATAGGTAGACTATTCTCTGTTCCTCTAATCTATTTATGATCTCATTCTTTATGCCTAAATCATGGACCCATTTTTATCTTATCTTGGTATATGGTGTTAAGTGTGGGTCCAGATCTAATTTCTGCCATACTAATTTCCAGTTTTCCCAACAGTTTCTTCCGAATAATGAATTTTTGTCCCTAATGTTGGTATCTTTGGGTTTGTCAAAGATTAGATTGCTATAGATGTACCCTTTTTTGTCCTTTGTATCTAATCTGTTCCACTGATCTACCGTTCTATTTCTTAGCCAGTACCAAATGGTTTTGGTGACTGCTGCTATATACTATAGCTTTAGATCAGGTACACTTAGACCACCTTCCTCTGACTTTTTTTTCATTAGTTCCCTTGCAATTCTCGACCTTTTATTCTTCCATATGTATTTTGTTGTTATTTTTTCTAGGTCATTAAAATAGTTTCTTGGGAGTCTGATTGGTATAGCACTAAATAAATAGATTAGTTTGGGGAGTATTGTCATCTTTATTATATTCGCTCAGGCCTATCCAAGAGCACTGAATGTCTTTCCAATTATTTAAATCTGACTTTATTTTTGTGGCAAGTGTTTTGTAATTTTTCTCATATAATTCCTGACTATTCTTTGGTAGATGGATTCCCAAATACTTTATACTCTCAACATTTGTTTGGAATGGAATTTCTCTTTGTATCTCTTGCTGTTGGATTGTGTTGGTAATGTATAAAAATGCTGAGGATTTATGTGGATTTATTTTGTATCCTGCCACTTTGCTAAAATTCTGAATTATTTCTAATAGCTTTTTAGCAGAGTCTTTGGGGTTCTCTAAGTATACCATCATGTCCTCTGTAAAGAGTGATAGTTTGATTTCCTCATTTCCTACTCTAATTCCTTGAATCTCTTTCTCGGCTCTTATTGCCGAGGCTAGCGCTTCTAGTACTATATTGAATAGTAATGGTGATAGTGGGCAACCTTGTTTCACTCCTGATCTTACTGGGAAAGGTTGCAGTTTATTTCTATTGCATATTATGCTTACTGACGGTCTTAAATATATGCTCCTGATTATTCTAAGGAATAATCCATTTATAGCTATACTCTCAAAAGTTTTTAGTAGGAATGGATGTTGGATTTTATCAAATGCTTTTTCTGCATCTATTGAGATGATCATATGGTTTTTATTAATTTGATTATTAATATGGTCAATTATACTAATAGTTTTCCTAATATTAAACCAGCCCTGCATTCCTGGTATGAATCCTACTTGATCATAGTGTATTATCCTGGGGATGGTTTTTTGAAGTCTTTTTGCTAATATCTTATTTAAGATTTTAGCATCAATATTAATTAAGGAAATTGGTCTATAATTTTCTTTCTCAGTTTTCTATCGACCTGGTTTAGGTATCAGTACCATGTCTGTGTCATAAAAGGAGTTTGGTAGGTCTCCTTCATCCCCTATTTTTTCAAATAGTTTATATAGCATTGGGGCTAATTGTTCTTTAAATGTTTGGTAGAATTCACATGTAAATCCATCTGGTCCTGGGGATTTTTTCCTGGGGAGTTGATTAATAGCTTGTTCTATTTCTTTTTTCTGAAATGGGACTACTTAAGCAATTTATTTCCTCCTCTGTTAATCTAGGAAGCCTATATTTTTGGAGGAAGTCATCCATTTCACTTAAGTTATCAAATTTATTGGCATAAAGTTGGGCAAAGTAACTCCTTATTATTTCTCTAATTTCCTCTTCATTGGTGGAAAGATCCCCCTTTTCATTTGTAAGACTAACAATTTGATTTTCCTCTTTCTTTTTTCTGATCAGATTTACCAAAGGTTTATCTATTTTATTGGCTTTTTCATAAAACCAACTCTTGGTTTTATTTATTAATTCAATAGTTTTTTTTTTTTTTTTTACTTTCAATATTATTGATTTCTCCTTTTAATTTTTGTATTTCAAGTTTAATTTTTGGTTGGGGGTTTTTAATTTGGTCTTTTTCTAGCCTTTTAAGTTGCAAGCCCAATTCGTTAATCTTCTTTTTCTCTATTTTCTTCAAATAAGCCTCTAAAGATATAAAATTTCCCCTTATTACTGCTTTAGCTGCATCCCACAGATTTTGGTATGATGTCTCATCATTGTCATTATCTTGGGTGAAATTATTAATTGTTTCTATAATTTGCTCTTTCACCCAGTCATTCTTTAAGATGAGATTATTCTGCCATACTCCTCTTAATGATACCTGTGTGATTTTTAAGAGGGGAGAAATGCAAGACAATAAACATTATTGATTTATAATTATTATTAATAAAACCTACTATCTTAAGGTACTTTGCTGTTTTGTTGTTGTTTTATTTTTTTTTTTAATAAATTTTAACTTATTTGATTTTTGCAACAGTCCTGCAAATTATTTTCCCCATTTTCATGGTTGAGGGAACTGAAGCAAACAGAAGTTATGTAACTAGATTAGCTAATAAGTGCCTGAGGCCATATTAAGCTCAGATCTTCTTAACTCCTGGTCCAGCATTGCCCTTTGTTACTAAATCATGCTGTTCACAGGTAATTCTTGTAGTACATTGTAACTGGAATATTTTTAGATATGCTACTGTATAGGCATGTATCATTAATCTTATATTTGCAAATCTGATCTTTGAACTTAAATACTTATGTATATTTCATTACAAATTATTAGATTCAGGCCAATATGATTGTGGGTCAAGATCTTTTTGAATCTGCATACTTATCCATTATAATGGCTGTCTTTCTCAGTGATAATTCATCTGATAAATATGCCAAATAAGACCTTAGGCAAGTCCTTGATAAAAATTAATCAGCTCAAAATAAAGCCCAGATCCAACCACCATTACAGTACATACTTCCCTTCAAATATTTAATGAGATATATTTTATATATTCAAGCCCATCTGTGATATTTTCCATTCAGTAACACATAATTAAATTCATATGAAATTTATCCAAGGGTTAATTTTTATTCTAGGAATAGGTTTTATCTTTTTCCTCAATGGCATTTAGAAGTCATTCTATAAATAACTGGTAGACAGATTAAAAACCTGCACATGGATTGCAAATCCAGCTCACTCAAAATCAGGGTGTGAAGCCCCCCCTTTTTTCATTCTCTCTTCTCTTTTTATCCTAATCATCTTTAGCCTTTCTAGAATTTCCCTACCTATATTCTGTTTATAGTTGAAAATTTTATCCCCTTCTAGTCTCTTTTCTGTAATCTAAGAAAATCAGATGACTTAAACCAAATTTACATTTTCTCTTCCATTTTTTTCTAATTCCAAATACAAAGAGACACAAATAATAAGAATATCACATTCAGTATGATGTGTTTGAATTTTATAGAGCCATTCTGTGAGAGAAAGATTAATTAGGCTTTAACTTTCTATTTTATTACCTTCTTGAGAATTTTGTTTTCTCACTGCCAGAAAAGAGAAAGATACATTGAATATTAGTGTGCTTTCTCACTGTCTCTTTTAGTCTGTCTCCCTCTTTGTCTTTGAGTATCTTTGTCTATCTCTCTCTATGTATATCTCTGTCTCTCTATCTCCATCTGTCTGTCTGTCTCTCTCCTTCTCTTTCATTAATCCCTCACTCCTGTGCTGAAAGTCAAGAAAAATAAAAAAGATTTAGCAATAAATGAAATCACATGTTTCTTGAATATCACAAGTGCCTCTCTGAATTCTATTAAAGATCTTTTTCAGCTTTATACAATTATAAAATACATATGTAGAATTAACACATATGAATCCTTAAAAATTAAAATAGCAAGAAAGTAAACAGGTTTGACCATACAAGGTAGAATATTCATTTCTAAGATGACTCATGTAATTATTTACCCAAAATCCTTCTGCCATACAACCAAGAAGAGAATTGGAATTTTTAATACTAGAAAAATTTTGGAGAAATAATTTAGGCAAAAAAAAATTAGTATAGTTAGCCATTGATCAAAGAATTAGTGAAAAAATGGGCTATAGCAATGTCATAAAATATTATTACACTGTAAGAAAAATAATTAATATGGAGAATTATGGGAAGATTTATATGTAAGGGAAATATTTTCAAGTATAAATTAGAGAAGGTGGCTAATTTAAGGTCCCATTAAATGAATATCAAAAAAATCGTGTTCACTTCTTTTCCTCAGGAAAAAGTATTCATTCCTGCATAGAAAAAGGAAACATTATTGTGGGGATGAAGAAAATTATCTATGCCATTTTAGGACTGCATTTGAGCTTGTTAAGGAATCTTGATATGGACTAAGAACTATATTTTTATTCCTAAATTTCCCTGTTCTACATTAAATGTAATTATTCTTATAATTTGTTTGCATTTCTTCTATTTTAAATGTATTTGCTGATTTTAAACTTTTTTTTGAATTCCAATTCCCTCCCTTTCTTTTATCCCTTTATTACCATTGAAAGGCAAGAAATAGTATATCAATTAAAAGTGTATTGTCACACAAAAATATTTACATGTTAGATACATCAAAAAAGGAAGAAAAAATTAAGAAAATCATAATTTAATTTGCATTTAGAGTTCCATAGCTTTTTTTTTTTTTTTTTTTCTCTACAGGTAGATCACTTTTTTCAGTATGGGTTCTTAGGAATTGCTTTAGATCATTGTATGAGTAATAGTCTTTCATATGTCTTTGGACTTTTATAGTCGATCATCAAAACAAAATTACTGTTATTTTCTACAATGATCTGCTGGTCTGCTCACTTCACCTTGTATTCACTCATATGTCATTCTAGGATATTCTAAAATCATGTGCTCATCACTTATAATGGCACAATAGTATTCTCTCATGAGTATAACACCACTTGCTCAACTATTCCCCAATTGGTGAACATCCCTTCAATTTTCAGTTCTTTGCTACTACAAAAGGAAGTTATATAGATATTTTTGTACATACAAATCATTTTCTTTTTTTTTTTATCCCTTTGGGATACAGATCCAGCAGCAATATCACTGGGTTAAAGGGTATTGACAGTTTTATTACCCTTTAAACATAGTCCAAAATTACTCTCAAGAATGTTTGGACCAGTTTGTAGTTCCATCAACAGTGCATTAGTACTCCAGTTTTTTTCTAAATCCCTCCAACATTTGACATTTTCTTTTTCTTTCACATTAACAAATCTGATAACTACAAAGTGGTATCTCAGAAATTAAAACAATTTATATTTCTCAAGAAACAATTCAGAACTTTTTTGCATATGATTATTGATAGCTTTGATTTATTTTTGTAAAAATTGACTATATCTTTTGTTCATTTATTAATTGAGGAATGACTTTTAGGTTTTTTTAAAATAAATTTGGCTCAGTTCTTCACATATGTAAGGAGTAAAGCATTTATCAGAGAAATTTGCAGGGAAAGATTTTTTCTTGGTTTCCTTCTTTCCTTCTAATTTTGACTACATTGATTTGTGGGGGGAAATCTTTAAAGTTAATATAATCAAAATTATCAATTTTACTTTTCATCATCCTCTTTATCTTTTCTTTAGTCATCAATTTTTCTTTATCCATATTTTTTCTTTATGGGGTGGTAAAATTTTTCATGTTCCCCCACATTGCTTGTGATATCAGTCATGTAATTATTTTAATCTTATACCAGTATGTGGTGTGAGATGTTGGTTTACATCTAGTTTCAGTCAAAGTGTTGGGCAGTTTCCCAATAAATGTTAGCAAATAGTGAGCTCTTGTTCTGTAAGTTTTGAATCAAATACTTGCTTATTATATTTGTTTACCACTATAAGTTTTGTACATAGTTCATTCTGCTGATTTACCATTCTGTTATTTTAGTCAGAAACATAGTTTTGTTGTTATTGTTGCTGGGTTTTTTGGTTTATTTTGATGTTTGCCACTTTGTTATATAGTTTGAAATCTGGAATAGCTACACCACTTTGCTTTTCCTCTCACTAATTTCTTTGATATTATTGATATTTTCCAGGTGAATTTTTTATTATTTTTCTGGCTTTAAAATATTTTGGTAGTTTGATTGTTATGGCACAAAGTAAATCATTCTCCAGTTATTTAGAACTTATTATTTGATTTGTGTGAAACAAACAAAAAAATGTTGTCTCATTATTGCCACTTTCTTCAATTAAATTATTGATTTGTTCTTTGACATCAGGAAGAACAGGATACAATTGAAGTGGCTGAATAAAAAATGGCAGCAATATCAACTATAACAATAATTGCAACAATTTTGATATAGGGAGTTTAACATTTCAATGGTCTTAGCTATTATCATTTCACTTGAACTTCACAATAATCCCATGATATAAATCCTGCAGTTATTTCCACTTTAAAGCTAAGAAACTTGAAGTTAGAGAATGTTAAATCACTTGTTTATGATCATGTAATGACTTATTGATGGAATCAGGACTAGATTTAGGATTCAAGTCTCGTTCACTTACAGTACAAATTATTTTCCAGGATAACACAGCTACTTTATCTATATACAAAAAGCTTCTTTCTTAATTATGCATGCATTTCAGAAATAATATAAATAAAAGTACATATTATTTTCCCAAATAATGCATATTCTGCACTGTTTTTAGGACAATTACCATCAAGCTTCTTGGAACCATGATGGTGGAGTAAGCAGTAAATCACCATAATTCTTTCATATTTATCCCCAACAAACCATGTAATTGTGACCCCCAAACCAATACTGGAAATGCAGAAACAGCAAAAATGTAAGGTAAAACAATTTTTGAGACCAAGAAATTTGGAAGATTGGCAGGAAAATTGTCAGCACCAGGACTCGGGCAGACTACTAAGGCTTCCAGAAACACCAAGCCATGCCCAGCCATAATCCATCAGCACAGTACCAGACGTGAGGGTCTTCTCCCATGGGCTTCAAGGCAATATCAGTGCATCACTAGGCAAGTAAATAGGGCCTGAAATTCCTGGCAAAAGAATCCTGATAGAATATCCCATCCACTCAAAAAGCAGAGCTTAAATTTAAAAAGAAAGGAAAAGGAACACAAATGATAAATAAATAGCAAAAAAGAATCTGACCATAGAAAGTTATTTTGGTGAGAGGAAAGATTAAGGCACAAACTCAGAAGAGGATAACAGTATCAAAACACCTATGGACATAATTCTCCCCAAAAAGTGGAAGTGGCATGAAGACCAGAGAGAACTCATGGAAGAGTTCAAAAAGGAGCTTAAAATAGTATAAGAAAGCTAGAATGAAAATGAGAGTGGTACAAAAAAATTATGGGGAGAAAGTTAGTTTAGAAAAAAGAAAATAAAATTGCTTAAAAATACAATTGGTTAAATAGAAAAGAAAGCTAAGTGAAGAAAACAATTTTTTGAATATTAGAATTGAGCAAGTAAAACTAATGACTCTATAAGATATCAAGAATTAATCAGATTTTTAAAAAATGAAAAAAAGGAAGAACAAATAAATTACCTCATGAGAAAATAATTGACTTAGAAAATAGATCCAGGAGATACAATGTTGAAATAATTTGACTCCCTGAAAGCTAAACACAAAAAATGAGGATCAGAATATTTTTCAAGAAATTATAAAGGAAAACTTCCCAACAGCCTAAAAATAGAGGGCAAAATAGGCTTTAACAGAGTCCATTAGTTGTGTCAGGATAGAGATCCCAAAATAAAAAAGTAAAAAAAAAATACAAATACAAAAAAAATACAAAGAATAAAATAAATAAAAGGGAAACTTATTTTTAGGGATTAGAAAGCTGATATTGGAAAACCACAATCAGGATTGCCCAAGGATTTATCCCTTAGAGCATTAAAATATCATGGAACATTGAACATGGTATTCCAGAAGGCAAAGGAGATAGGCTACAATCAAGAATCAATTACCCAGCAAAAATAAGCATAAAACACCTGGGGGGAGGGGAGATCATTCAATGTAACAAACCATCAATGAACTTCCAAAGAACATATTCCTTGGGCTAGATAGGCTTACAAATAAATTCTACCAAAACATCTAGAGAATAATTAATTACTCTACTATACAAACCATTATAAAAATAGGTGAAGAAATCCTACTGAACTCTTTTGTGACACAAATGTGGTGCTGATACCTAAACCAGGAAGAGCTAAAACAGAGAAAGAAAATTATACATCATTTTCTTTAGTGGATATTGATGGAAAAATCTTGTTCAACATACTAAGAAGGAGATCACAGCTAAATATCACAAGTATTATACACTACGAGCAGGTGAGATTTATACCAGGAATGCAAATTTCTTTCAATATGAGGAAAGCTATGTATATAATGACTACATCAACAAGAAAAGCAACAAAAATCATATGATTACCATGATAGATACTGAAGCATTATTTTTTTTTACAATATATAACATCTATTCTGATTAAAAACACTAAATAGTTTAGGAATAAAGTTACAGGATATAACTGAAACTCAAATCAATTATCAGCATTTCTTTAAATGTACAACAAAGTCCAACAGGAAGAGATAGAAAGAAAAATTTCATTTAAAACAACTGGAGGCAATATAAAATACTTGGGAAACTACCTGCCTAGACAAAGCCAGGCATTATTTAAACACAATTATAAAACAGTTTTCACACAAAGAAAGTAAGATTTAAAAATATAGAAAAATATCAATTGCTCATAAGTGGGCCACGCCAATATAGTAAAAATGTTAATTTTACCTAAATTAATTTATTTATTCAGTGACATGCCAATCAAACTACCAAAAACTATTTGACAGAACTAATATTAGGTAACAAAATTCATCTGGAAGAACAAAAGTTCAAGAAAATAAAGGTAATTATTTTAAAATACAAAGTAACATGCCCCTTGTAATACCATATCTCAAAGTATACTAAAAAGCAGTAATCATCAAAACTATCTGGTACTGGCCAAAATATGGAATGGTAGATCAGTTTGGTAAATTAGGTATGGAAGACACAGAAGTCAATGATCATAATAACTTATTGTTTGATATACCCAACGATCTCAGTCTTTGAAATCAGAATTCATTATTTGACAAAAACTGCTGTAGAAAGTGGAAAACAATAGAAGACAAACTAGTATAGACCAACATTTCATACCATATACCAAAATAAGGTCAAAATAAGTGGATCATTTACAGTTAAATGGTGACAATATTAGTAAATAAGAGGAACAAAGAGTACTCTAGCTGTCAAATATATAGGGAAAAGAAGAATGTATGAGTAAACAAGAGAACATTTCAAAATGTAAAATAAATAATTTGATAATATTGAAATAAGCATTTTTTGTTCAAATGAAATCAAGGCAGCCAAAATTAAAAGATGACATCTGGGATACAATCTTTATGGCAAATCCCTCTGTTAAAAGGTTTCTTTTCTTAAATATATAGAAGCCTGAGCCAAATTTAATTTTAAAAAATATAAGATATTTCCCCACTAATAAATAATTAAAAGATATGAAAAGACAATTTTCAGATGAAGAAATACAAGCTATCTATAAGTTATAAAGAAATTATCTAAATTACTTTTAATTAGAGAAGGTCAAATTAAAATAACTCTAAAGTACCATGTCATATGTATCAAACTGATTAATATGACAAAAAAAAAGAAAATGATAAATGTTGGGGAAGATGTGGGATTGTTGTTGGAGTTGTGAATTGATCCAACCAACTTGGATGACAAATTAGAACTATGCCCAAAAGAAATCAAATTGTTCATACTCTTTCATCTGCCTTGAGTAATATTACTCCTAAGTTAGTATCCCAAGCAATCATAAAAAAAGAAGGAAGTACCTACATAAACAAAAATATTTATAGCAGCTCTTTTTATGGTAGTAAAATATTGGAAACTGAAGGGATGCTCATCAATTGAAGAATGGTTAAACAATCTAAGGGATATGGATTCAATTAAATACTATTGTGCAATGAGAAATGATGAATTGATTTCAAAAAACCTGGAAATACTTGTGTGAACTGATGCAACATTAAATGAGCAGAATCAGGAAGACCTAGTATCAGCAACATTATGTGATGATCAATAGTGAATGACTTAGTTTTTCTCAGGTACGCAACAGTACAAAACAATTACAAAGGATTTACAAAAAAAAAAAAAAAAAATGATATCCACATCCAGATAAAGAACTGATTAACTCTGCATATAGGTTCAAATAATATTTTTCACTTTATTAATTTCATTGTTTTTTTTTTCTTTTGATCTGTTTCTTCCTTTACATCTGTGACTAATAAGAAAATGTTTCACATGTTGACACATGTATAACCTATATAAAGTTGCCTATTATTTTTGAAGAGCGGAAGGGAAGAAGGGAGTGATAAAATTTTGGAAGTCAGAATTTTATAAAAATGAATCCTAAAAATTATATTGTAATGTAATTGGGGAGAAATAAAATACTATCTTTTAAAAGAAATTCTCAGTGGTTCAGTGGTTCAGAAGGTTCCCTATTCACATGAGTCACCTCCTCCTTTCTGGCTGTTAGCACAAGGAAACAGCAGGAACATCTTTGAAAAATGTACACAATGTCCTGTCTTCCATCATAGCTTGATGATCACAGAGATTCTGGCTTTTTAGAAGCAGCAATGGCAGAGACTACATCGAAGTAGGATTCTTTGAACAGGTGAAAATCACAGCAGGGAACTCACAGCCTAGTTAGCACATCTTTCTGCAACTGTCCAGGGAAAACAGTGTACAACTATGTGAAAGATTTTTAGCTTGGTGACTAATAACAAATTTGCAAATTAAATTGATTGGAAAACATTTCTAAATGTTTGAGGTGTCTGTTATTATTAAATATGTGTCCCAAATATACCCATGCTCTAATTCCAAAAAGGGAGAAATCTTAAGCTGTGAGCATCTTAAGCTGCCTAGATTCCTGCTATCTAAAGGAAAGGAAAAAAAGGAAAGAAGTGAGTATAGATAAATGGACATCCCTGTTTCTCCCACCCCCTCAACTTTGTTGTGAATTCTTTTCCCTTTTTTTCCATTCCTTCATCTCCCCAGTTGGCTTGTGCCAATCTGCTGATGCACTGAATAGCTTTCAAGAGGTTGCGATCTTCTTCTCCATGATTGACAAGCCTTTGATTCTAAACAGCAAGGGACATGCTGGCTCCAGTGGATGGTCTTTCAAGTTAGCTCTGGGCCAAAGATCACAGAGTAGCATTTCCACTGTGGGTGGTTCCCGCGTCTCTTAGTGAAATCAATGCAATGGAAATATGGACTGTCATTTTAAATACCAGACTGAGCCAACTATGGACCTGTCATCAAGAACTGCCAGAAAATTCAATGTAGTGAGGAAATCAGCTGAATAATTTAGCATAACATTAAACATTATTCAGTAGAAGACATGAGGTAACAATTGATTCATCCATCTCTTTGGACCTCAATGCTGAAGTCCATTAATTACTCTTTGACTAAAATAATAATGTGATATGGGAAAACTAATATTAACAATAGATATTTATTTAGCCTTTTATTATTTATAATGACTTTTATATGAATTATGTATTCTGAGTATTTAGTATCTGTAGTTTGGAAATGAAGAACCTGAGATTTAAACAAGTTGATATAGTTCAGGTTACTGTAGCAAATAAAGTGGTTAAGATGGACTTCTATCTGATCTCTTTTTGAATAAAAACATAGCATTCCATTCACTATAGCAGAGTAGAAATGTGTGTAGCAGAAAATATATAGATAGCTGGTCCTGGTGGTAGGAAGAGGTGAATTCAAATTTGATTTCAGATAAGTTGCCAGCTGAATGACCTTGAACAAGTGATTTTACTTCTCTTTGTCTCAGTTTTCTCCTCTAAAAAATTGCAGATACAAATATCATGTATCTTGTGAGGATAAAATGAGAGAAAATTTGTAAGGAGTTTTACAGACCTATGTAACTATTAACTATTATTATGATAAAACAGGTAGTAGTTGTTTAAGGGCATGTTTTTATTTCATAAAACTGGGAAACCATTTTCTAAACCATAATGATATAGTAATACATTTTAGGGTAAAGATTAAGAATTTGGAAAATATTGCAACAGCATCAGAGGAAGGCTCTCTCTCTCTATATATATATATATAAATGTGAAGGTAAAATAGAGAAAAAAAAAAAGCAAATGACAGGATAAAGGGAGAATGAAAAGTCAAGGATAATTAACAGATTGTGAACCATGTGACCAGAAAAGATAATGGAATTATATTATTATAGTTGTTGTTATAAATATTATTATGAACTTCCTTATTTATGTGAATTAGGTAATTTAGACTAAATATTTTTTCAATAATGCAAGTACCATTTTGGACACATAGAGCTTGAGGGGACTATATTAACCTGGTGGAGTTATAAAAAAAGAATTGGAGTTCAGGAGTACTCTAAGGGCTTGGTACAGGAATATTTGGATACTTTGAAATTTTAAGTTACCTTTACATAGATGATAATTGAACCTGTAAGAGCTAATGAGATTAACATGGGAGAGAGTGTGCTTTGAGGGCTTAAATCAAGATTTTGCTTACACTCACATTTAATAAACAAGAAAGAGATTCAGCAAAAGAAAGAGGAGTCATGAAAAGAAAGGTAGGAGACCCAAAACAAAGCAACTGCAAGGAAGCCAAGTAAATAAAGAATACCTAGAGGGAGAGGAGAATTGAGATTTTGCAAAGCTGAAAAGAGATCAAGAAAAGTGAAGACTGAGAAAAGGTCATTTTATTTACCAATTAAGAGGTTATTGGTAACCTTGGAGAGAGCAATTTAAGTCAAGGAGTGAGGCTGCAAGCCAGATTTCCTGGGCTTGAGAAATGAGTGGGAGGTGAGGAAATGTGAGTACTGAATATAGGTGTTCTTCTCTAGAATTTTGAATGTGAAAGGCAGAATATAAATTGATGACATTTGGAAGGGATACCAGAACAAATCATGTTTTATGTGTTTTTTTTTTTTTTTTTGGGGGGGGGTTACCTGGGTCTTTTTCCTAGTAGAAGGAGGAAAGATAATAGATAAGAAGAGAATGTGGATTAAACAAACAAAAAATTATGAAAATACACATTAAATTTAGCAAAAATCTGGAAATTCATTAGAGTTTTATTTAGTTATGGGGTCTATAATTTTAGGTGATCCAGTGGTTGGAGTTCAGGGATTGGAGTTGGGAAGACTTATTTTCTTGAGTTCAATTTGGATCTCAGATACTAGTAGCTATTTGATTTTGCCCAAATCATTTAACTCTGTTCACCTCCGTTTCCTCATCTGTAAAATGTATCAGCAAATGAAATGGAAAACTATTTCAATATTTCTCTCAGGAAAAGTCAGAAAGGACTAAATAGACTAAACAGAAAGAACAATAATTTGAAAAAAAATGTGCACAATTACTAGATTGAATGAAAGTATCAGAGGTCTCCACTTCTAATCCATACCTGGAAAATAACTTTAACTTATCCCAAGCAAGGAAGTCATTGCCTCTCAAAGCAGCATACATTAGACTTTGAAGGAATTTCAGATTCAAGTAATGATGATAAAATACATAGAATAATAATACCTTTAAATATCAGTTAAAGAACTTGAAACTTTAGGCTGGCAAAGGCTAAAAGATAAAATTAATATATTTTAAGCATATGATAGTCTCTGAGACAAATTAAAAATAATAGCCAGCAAATCTTAGCTTGTTCACAGAAGGAAGTAGAGGAAGAAATAATGGATTCAAATGAAAAAATGAGGAAGTTATAGAAAGTATGTGGAAAGGTTTTTCTTTTTATATTTGTGAGGAGAAAAGTCAATTAAAAATTCTCAAAACAATTTAAGTACTGGTAGCAAGGTAGAACAAAGAGAATAAAAAGAATTATAGTTTTGAAATTTGAAGAGACTTTAATTTCAGTCCTATCCTGGTTCATTGTCAGAGTGATATTTCTTCATGTGTAAAATATATAGTGATAACTCAAATATTTAAATGGATGTTGGAAGGTCAGTTCAATTCACATTAATAAACACTAATTAAATGAGCATTATATGTCAGGCACTAGGCTGAGCATATAAAGACAAAAGGGAAAAATGGTCCAGTACTTTCATAGAGCCTACATTTAATTAGGGGAAAGCAATATATAAACAAACAAGTTAAAACAAAATGTATATAGAGTAGTTCTTGGATGAGATAATTGTGAAATAATTTATGTCTTAAAATAATACACAAAGGACAGCATGTATATGGGGATGTATTATTGAGCAGGGATTAGTCGTCCTTGACTTGTGTTTTCATTAATATAGGGAATTTGCAGTGTGGAAACTGAGAAACTCCCTTTATCAATACAGATGGGAAATTCTTCTATAATGTTGAAGAATTCATAGTGAGCTGCGAGATCAAGTGATGTTTATGATCACCTAGCTAGGGGACCAGGTTCTCCTTAATTGAAGGCCAGTCTTCTATTTCTTCTTATATGATACTGCCTTTCCAGTTTCAAGTATTATCATCAATTATTAGCACTGACCTCTGATACTCCTTGGCTGAGAGAGTTTGGAAAAGTCATTTAAATTCTATGCAACTCTCTAGAACTAAATTATAAGTTGCAGATAGATTATGGACTATATTAGGGGAGACAATTTGACAATTATTATTGACAATTTCCTATAACATTGAATTTAATTTATTTGCTGACAAAATCAGATTTTCAAGTATTCCCATAAAAGGCTGATAAGTGATACATTGGATAGAGAATTGGAAGTAGAATCATGGAGATTTCAATTCAAATTCAACACCAGGGACCTGGATGTGGCCATGAGAAAGTTATTTAATTGTTTGCCTTAGTTTCATCATCTGTAAAATGGAAATAATAATAGAACCTATTTCCCGGGGATGTTTTAAGGATCAAATGATATAATATTTATAAATAACTTAGTGCCTTTTATATAGCTAGTACTATATAAATGTTAACTTTTTGTGAATTGAAACTTCAAAATTAGGCTATTTTTAGCATTATTTATTACCCCATTCACATTACAAATTAGGTGATTTTTATGATCCTTTATCACTTATCTTTCTCTAGTGGTATTCTTATTTCCTTTCATAATGGATCAAAAGGATAGAAATAGCATATTTGGAACTAATGCTTCAGAATATCAGGAGATTCATACATTTGAAATCACTAGTCAAGTATAGTATCAAAATATTACTTTCAAATATGAGTTTTTCTGACAGTGAATGGCTATCCATGGACTAAACAGAGTCTCAGGCTGTAAGTAAGAAGCTTATGGTTTCATTTTAAAACTCCAACTGTTGAATTCAGCTGATCTGCATATAAATATGATTGATACTAAGGAAAATTATGCAAGGTTATTCATCACAGAAAAAGAACCTCACTATCCCCAGTATTCTGCAAAAAAATGAATTTGATATATCATACATTACTCATCCAGAAAAAAAAAAAAAAAACTTTTGAGTGACACTCTTTTCAATAAATGGATAGGATTGAATAAAGAATGCTTCATTTTCTCTTGAATATGTTTTTATTCTTAAATATGATATAGAAGCAGAAATCCTGCTTCTTTGACTTTGAAGTTTTCATTCCAAGTCATATTTGAAAATTTTCATTTGAAGGCTGACTTGCTTTTATGAATGTCATTCTGATTTGGATTTAGATTTTTTTGATATTTTACTATTGGGTTTTTATATAACTTATCTGAGAATGATTACAGAATTTTTCAGTTTTTAGAGGGTATGTGTCTAAAAACATTAAAGAGAGTGTGAGAGGTCAGAGTTACTTTACACTGAAATGGGTAGTTGGGGATTGTAGTCCAGAAACACTGAAGCTATTTGTGCTCTAGTCATAGAGCTCTGTATTTAAAGGTTTCCTAACCCTAACTTTAGTTGTTTGATTTCTCAAAGTTCCTCCCTACATGTAGACTAATCAAGAGTTTTAGTTTTCTGCCCAGAATTTGCTGGTTTCTTACTTTATTGGTTTTTTTTTTTTTTTTTTTTTTTTTTTTTTTTCTGACTATGACTTCAGAGGTGGGAAACAAGTTAGATCTGCCTTAGTGAAAGCTGAATACTGTTATTAACACTTGAATGCCTTTAGTTCATTAGAGGCACATAGAATGAGCAAGAGTTTCCTAAACATTTGTCAAATCTGCTAATATATTTCCCCAGACCGACAAGGATTTACTCCACTCACTTTGGCCTGAAAATTCCGAGTATTAAATCCACATTTATATCCTTTCCCTTCTAGTTCCTCTTTGGAGTGATCAGTCCTGACACACACATGGGTTTATCTTGTCATTTCAGAGATGTCTTCGAATCTCCTCTGAAGTTCAATTATCTTACCTGAAAAACATCTATGACTTTCAGCATTGATTGACTTATAAACTTGTAATATGAAGTTTCTTTTAATTCCAGTGAGATAGACTAACAGTGATGAAAAAATTTACTGGAATAGAAAAAAAGGCAGAAATCCTTCCCTAGAGCAAGAGATACTCTGAAGTCAGAAATTAAAAAAAAAAAACAAAAAACAAAAAACAAAACAAAACAAAAAAACTGATAACTATATTTAAATGTAATTGGTTTCCTAAGTAAGATATATGACTCTTTTTATATGTTTCTATTTTTAAATCTTTTTTTTATTTTCAAAATATATGCATAGATAGCTTTCAACATTCGCCATTGGAAAACCTGTGTTACAAAATGTTTGCCCTTCCCTTACCTGGACCCCCTTCCCTAGATGGTAAGCAATCCACTATATGCTAAACATATGCAATTCTTCTATACATATTTTTACAATTATCATGCTGCACAAGAAAAAAATCAGATGAAAAAGGGAAAAAGTGAGAAAGAAAACAAAATGCAAACAAACAACAAAAAAGTGAAAATATTACATTGTGATCAACACTCAGTCCCCTTAGTCCTCTCTCTGGATGCAGATGGCTCTCTCCATCACAAGACCTTTGAATCTGACATGAAACATCTCACTGATAAGAAGAGCCACATCTTTGGGGCAGCTAGGTGGTGCAGTGGATAGAGCACCAGCCCTGAATTCAGGAGGATCTGAGTTCTAATTTGACCTCAGACATTTAACAATTCCCAGCTGTGTGACCCTGGGCAAGTCAACCCCAATTGCCTCTGCAAAAGAAAAAAGAAAGGAAGAAAAGAGCCACATACATCACAATTGTTCATTATATGATCTTGAAAATCTTGTTGCCCTGTATAATGATTTCTTGGTTCTACTCATTTCACTTAGCATCAGTTCATGTAAGTCTCTCCAGGTCGCTCTGCAATCATCCTCCTGATCATTTCTTATAGAACAATAATATTCCACAACATTCATGCACCATCACTTATTCAGTGATTCTCCAACTTATCCATTCAGGCTCCAGTTCCCTGTCACTACAAAAAGGGCTACTACAAATATTTTTGCACATGTGGGTGCTTTTCCCTTTTTTATGAGGGAGCCCAGTGGAGACACTTCTGGATGATCGCCCTTTGGTGATAGATCCATATTATTCTCCAGAATGGTTGGATTAGTTCACAACCCCACCAACAGTGTATTAGTGTCCCAGTTTTCTCAATCCTCTCCAACATTCATCATTACCTTTTTTTTGACTTGATACATGATTCTTAAAAGGCATCTA